>NC_092269.1:37115842-37218342 GCF_036320965.1 Panulirus ornatus
TTCCCCACATCCTCTTACCCCTTTCCCTTAAATTACTCGATTTAAACCACCTCCAAACCCCAAAATTGTCCTCAAAATCTCATTTTCCCGCCCCATCCATCCTCCTGCGCACAAAAATTTTATCCATACCCACGCCTTTGCAACCATACAACATTGTTGGAACCCCTATTCCCTTTAAAAATACCCCTTTTTGCTTTTCCCAGAAAAATTTTTCGGGCCCTTTCCCCCACATTTTTCAAGGCTCCAGGATTTTCGCCCCCCCCCCACCCTAAAGATCCCCTTCTGCTTCCATGGTTTTCCCTTTCCCTGCCCGATCCACCCCCCAGATATCTAAAAAAACCTTTCTTTCCCCCAGTTTTTTTTTCCATTTAAAATCACCTCCCCCAATTTACTTGACCCCAACCCTACTGAAACCCAATAACCTTGCTCTTATTAAATTTTTTTTTTAACTTTTTCTTTTTCACACTTTTAAACCCAAAATCAGCAAAAGCTTTTTGCAGTTTCTCAAAATGAAACAGCAAAAAAGCGCTGTAAACATCAGCGAAAACAACTTACTCACTTCCCAAGCTTCTATCCCCCCCGAATTTATACTTGCCCCTTTTCCAAAACTCTTGCATTTAACCCCCCCTAAAAAACCCCATCCATAAAAAAATTAAAAAACCATGGAGACATCACACACCCCCGGGCCCCAAACCTACTTCCCCTGAAACCAAACCCCTTTCCCCTCTTTCCAAACGTACACATCCTTACATCCTGAAAAAAAAAAATTTTCACTGCTTCTAAAAAACTTGCCTCCCAAACCATATATTTTTAATACCTTCCCAAAAGCATTCTATCCCTTTATTTTAATTTTTTTTCTCCAGATCCCTAAATGCTACATAAAAACTCCCTTTGCTTTTCTAAGTATTTTTTACAACAAATTTTTTAAAACAAACACCTGATCCCCCAAACCTCTAACTTCTGAAACCACACTGCTCTTCCCCAAACTGATGCTCTGGAAAATGCCCCACCCCCCAATCAATTTCCCCCCATATAATTTAAAAGGAATACTCCAAAAAACTTACACCCCTGTAATTGAGCACTCACTCCCTTAAACCCCCCCTTTTTCCTTTGTACAATGGGACTTTTCCCCCGCTTTCCGCCAATTCCTCAGACCTTTACCTGACATTTCATACATTAAATAACCTTACCAACCCGTCAAAAATACAGTCACCCCCCCCTTTTTAATAAAAATTTCCCCTGCAATACCATCCAAACCTCTGCCTTGCCGGCTTTCATCCCCATCTTCCCCAAAGCTTTTAAATACCCCTTTTCTGTTTTCCCAAAACTTTTTTCCCCAACCCCCTCACTTTGCACCCCCACCTCCCACCAAAACACCCCATATCTGCCACCCTTTCATCAAACACATTCAAAAACCTTTTAAAATTTCTCACTCCATTCCTTCTCACTAACCCCTTCTTGTTATCCTTCCCCCTTTGCGCCCTTCACTGAAATTCCCATTTGTCCCTTGTCTTACGCACTTTATTACCCCCTTCCTATATATGTATGAGGGGCAAGGAAAAAGGGGCAAGAGGTGAAAAAAAATAAAAAGATGTTTTGGGAAATAAATAAAGTGCGCAAAAACAAGAAAACAAATGGGAAAATCCCGTGAAAAGGGGGGAAATGGGGAGGTAATAACAAGTAGTGGTGATGTGAGAAGGAGATGGAGTGAGTATTTTGAAGGTTTGTTGAATGTGTTGATGATAGAGTGGCAGATATAGGGTGTTTTGGTCGAGGTGGTGTGCAAAGTGAGAGGGTTAGGGAAAATGATTTGGTAAACAGAGAAGAGGTAGTGAAAGCTTTGCGGAAGATGAAAGCCGGCAAGGCAGCAGGTTTGGATGGTATTGCAGTGGAATTTATTAAAAAAGGGGGTGACTGTATTGTTGACTGGTTGGTAAGGTTATTTAATGTATGTATGACTCATGGTGAGGTGCCTGAGGATTGGCGGAATGCGTGCATAGTGCCATTGTACAAAGGCAAAGGGGATAAGAGTGAGTGCTCAAATTACAGAGGTATAAGTTTGTTGAGTATTCCTGGTAAATTATATGGGAGGGTATTGATTGAGAGGGTGAAGGCATGTACAGAGCATCAGATTGGGGAAGAGCAGTGTGGTTTCAGAAGTGGTAGAGGATGTGTGGATCAGGTGTTTGCTTTGAAGAATGTATGTGAGAAATACTTAGAAAAGCAAATGGATTTGTATGTAGCATTTATGGATCTGGAGAAGGCATATGATAGAGTTGATAGAGATGCTCTGTGGAAGGTATTAAAAATATATGGTGTGGGAGGAAAGTTGTTAGAAGCAGTGAAAAGTTTTTATCGAGGATGTAAGGCATGTGTACGTTTAGGAAGAGAGGAAAGTGATTGGTTCTCAGTGAATGTAGGTTTGCGGCAGGGGTGTATGATGTCTCCATGGTTGTTTAATTTGTTTATGGATGGGGTTGTTAGGGAGGTAAATGCAAGAGTTTTGGAAAGAGGGGCAAGTATGAAGTCTGTTGGGGATGAGAGAGCTTGAGAAGTGAGTCAGTTGTTGTTCGCTGATGATACAGCGCTGGTGGCTGATTCATGTGAGAAACTGGAGAAGCTGGTGACTGAGTTTGGTAAAGTGTGTGGAAGAAGAAAGTTAAGAGTAAATGTGAATAAGAGCAAGGTTATTAGGTACAGTAGGGTTGAGGGTTAAGTCAATTGGGAGGTGAGTTTGAATGGAGAAAAACTGGAGGAAGTGAAGTGTTTTAGATATCTGGGAGTGGATCTGGCAGCGGATGGAACCATGGAAGCGGAAGTGGATCATAGGGTGGGGGAGGGGGCGAAAATTCTGGGGGCCTTGAAGAATGTGTGGAAGTCGAGAACATTATCTCGGAAAGCAAAAATGGGTATGTTTGAAGGAATAGTAGTTCCAACAATGTTGTATGGTTGCGAGGCGTGGGCTATGGATAGAGTTGTGCGCAGGAGGATGGATGTGCTGGAAATGAGATGTTTGAGGACAATGTGTGGTGTGAGGTGGTTTGATCGAGTGAGTAACGTAAGGGTAAGAGAGATGTGTGGAAATAAAAAGAGCGTGGTTGAGAGAGCAGAAGAGGGTGTTTTGAAGTGGTTTGGGCACATGGAGAGGATGAGTGAGGAAAGATTGACCAAGAGGATATATGTGTCGGAGGTGGAGGGAGCAAGGAGAAGAGGGAGACCAAATTGGAGGTGGAAAGATGGAGTGAAAAAGATTTTGTGTGATCGGGGCCTGAACATGCAGGAGGGTGAAAGGACGGCAAGGAATAGAGTGAATTGGAGCGATGTGGTATACCGGGGTTGACGTGCTGTCAGTGGATTGAATCAAGGCATGTGAAGCGTCTGGGGTAAACCATGGAAAGCTGTGTAGGTATGTATATTTGCGTGTGTGGACGTATGTAGATACATGTGTATGGGGGTGGGTTGGGCCATTTCTTTCGTCTGTTTCCTTGCGCTACCTCACAAACGCGGGAGACAGCGACAAAGTATAAAAAAAAAAAAAAAAAATATATATATATATATCTTTTCTTTCTTTTTCTTTCAATCTATTCGCCATTTCCCACATTAGCGAGGTAGCGTTAAGAACAGAGGACTGGGCCTATGAGGGAATACCCTCACCTGGCCCAATTCTCTGTTCCTTCTTTTGGAAAATTGAAAAAAAAAAAAAAAAAAAAAAAAAAAAACGAGAGGGGAGGATTTCCAGCCTCCCCGCTCCCTCCCCTTTTAGTCGCCTTCTACGACACGCAGGGAATACGTGGGAAGTATTCTTAATCCCCTATCCCCAGGGATATATATATATATATATATATATATATATATATATATATATATATATATATATATATATATATATATATTTCATCCCTGGGGATAGGGGAGAAAGAATACTTCAAACGTATTCCCTGCGTGTCGTAGAAGGCGACTAAAAGGGAAGGGAGCGGGGGGCTGGAAATCTTCCCCTCTCATTTTTTTTTTAATTTTCCAAAGGAAGGAACAGAGAAGGGGGCTGGGTGAGGATGTTTCCTCAGAGGCCCAGTCCTCTGTTCTTAACGCTACCTCGCTGAGGCGGGAAATGGCGCATAGTATGAAAGAAAGAAGGGATATATATATATATATATATATATATATATATATATATATATATATATATATATATATATATATATATATTTATACGTTTAATTTGTTTATGGATGGGGTTGTTAGGGAGGTGAATGCAAGAGTTTTGGAAAGAGGGGCAAGTATGCAGTATGTTGTGGATGATAAAGCTTGGGAAGTGAGTCAGTTGTTGTTCGCTGATGATACAGTGCTTGTGACTGATTTATGTGAGAAACTACAGAAGCTGGTGACGAGTTTGGTAGTGGGTGTGAAAGAAGAAAGTTGAGAGTAAATGTGAATAAGAGTAAGGTTATTACATACAGTAGGGTTGAGGGTCAAGTAAATTGGGAGGTAAGGTTGAATGGAGAAAAACTGGAGGAAGTGAAGTGTTTTAGATATCTTGGAGTGGATTTGGCAGCGGATGGAACCATGGAAGCGGAAGTGAATCATAGGGTGGGGGAGGGGGCAAAAATTCTGGGAGCCTTGAAGAATGTGTGGAAGTGAAAAACATTATCTTGGAAAGCAAAAATGGGTATGTTTGAAGGAACAGTGTTTCTAATAATGTTGTATGGTTACGAGGCGTGGGCTATGGATAGAGTTGTGCGCAGGAGGGTGGATGTGCTGGAAATGAGATGTTTGAGGACAATATTTGGTGTGAGGTGGTTTGATCAAGTAAGTAATGTAAGGGTAAGAGAGATGTGTGGTAATAAAAAGAGTGTGGTTGAGAGAGCAGAAGACAGTGTTTTGAAATAGTTTGGCCACATGGAGAGAATGAGTGAGGAAAGATTCACCAAGAGGATATATGTGTCAGAGGTGGAGGGAACGAGGAGAAGTGGGAGACCAAATTGGAGGTGGAAAGATGGAGTGAAAAAGATTTTGAGTGATCGGGGCCTGAACATGAAGGAGGGTGAAAGGTGTGCAAGGGATGGAGTAAATGGGAATGATGTGGTATACCAGGGTCGACGTGCTGTCAATGGATTGAACCAGGGCATGTGAAGCATCTGGGGTAAACCATGGAAAGTTCTGTGGGGCCTGGATTTGGAAAGGGAGCTGTGGTTTCAGTGCATTATTACATTACAGCTAGAGTCTGAGTGTGAACGAATGGGGCCTTTGTTGTCTTTTTCTTAGCGCTACCCCGCACACATGAGGGGGGGGTGTTGTTCTTCCATGTGTGGCGGGGTGGCGATGGGAATGAATAAAGGCTGACAGTATGAATTATGTACATAGGTATATATGTATATGTCTGTGTGGGTATATATATGTATACATTCAGATGTATAGGTATGTATATTTGCGGGTGTGGACGTGTATGTATGTACATTTATATGTGGGTGGGTTGGGCCATTCTTTTATTTGTTTCCTTGCGCTACCTTGCTAACGCAGGAGACAGCACTGTATCATCAGCGAACAACAACTGACTCACTTCCCAAGCTCTCTCATCCCCAACAGACTTCTTACTTGCCCCTCTTTCCAAAACTCTTGCATTCACCTCCCTAACAACCCCATCCATAAACAAATTAAACAACCATGGAGACATCACACACCCCTGCCGCAAACCTACATTCACTGAGAACCAATCACTTTCCTCTCTTCCTACACGTACACATGCCTTACATCCTCAATAAAAACTTTTCACTGCTTCTAACAACTTGCCTCCCACACCATATATTCTTAGTACCTTCCACAGAGCATCTCTATCAACTCTATCATATGCCTTCTCCAGATCCATAAATGCTACTTACAAATCCATTTGCTTTTCTAAGTATTTCTCACATACATTCTTCAAAGCAAACACCTGATCCACACATCCTCTACCACTTCTGAAACCACACTGCTCTTCCCCAATCTGATGCTCTGTACATGCCTTCACCCTCTCAATCAATACCCTCCCATATAGTTTACCAGGAATACTCAACAAACTTATACCTCTGTAATTTGAGCACTCACTCTTATCTCCTTTGCCTTTGTACAATGGCACTATGCACGCATTCTGCCAATCCTCAGGCACCTCACCATGAGTCATACATACATTAAATAACCTTACCAACCAGTCAACAATACAGTCACCCCCTTTTTTAATAAATTCCACTGCAATACCATCCAAACCTGCTGCCTTGCCGGCTTTCATCTTCCGCAAAGCTTTTGCTACCTCTTCTCTGTTTACCAAATCATTTTCCCTAACCCTCTCACTTTGCACACCACCTTGACCAAAGCACCCTATATCTGCCACTCTATCATCAAACACATTCAACAAACCTTCAAAATACTCACTCCATCTCCTTCTCACATCACCACTACTTGTTATCACCTCCCTATTAGCGCCCCTCACTGAAGTTCCCATTTGCTCCCTTGTCTTACGCACTTTATTTACCTCCTTCCAGAACATCTTTTTATTCTCCCTAAAATTTAATGATACTCTCTCACCCCAACTCTCATTTGCCCTCTTTTTCACCTCTTGCACCTTTCTCTTGACGTCCTGTCTCTTTCTTTTATACATCTCCCACTCAATTGCATTTTTTCCCTGCAAAAATCGTCCAAATGCCTCTCTCTTCTCTTTCACTAATAATCTTACTTCTTCATCCCACCAGTCACTACCCTTTCTAATCAACCCACTTCCCACGCTTCTCATGCCACAAGCATCTTTTGCGCAATCCATCACTGATTCCCTAAAGTTAAGAGTAAATGTGAATAAGAGCAAGGTTATTAGGTACAGTAGGGTTGAGGGTCAAGTCAATTGGGAGGTAAATTTGAATGGAGAAAAACTGGAGGAAGTAAAGTGTTTTAGATATCTGGGAGTGGATCTGGCAGCGGATGGAACCATGGAAGCAGAAGTGAATCATAGGGTGGGGGAGGGGGCGAAAATCCTGGGAGCATTGAAGAATGTGTGGAAGTCGAGAACATTATCTCGGAAAGCAAAAATGGGTATGTTTGAAGGAATAGTGGTTCCAACAATGTTGTATGGTTGCGAGGCGTGGGCTATGGATAGAGTTGTGCGCAGGAGGGTGGATGTGCTGGAAATGAGATGTTTGAGGACAATGTGTGGTGTGAGGTGGTTTGATCAAGTAAGTAATGTAAGGGTAAGAGAGATGTGTGGAAATAAAAAGAGCATGGTTGAGAGAGCAGAAGAGGGTGTTTTGAAATGGTTTGGGCACATGGAGAGAATGAGTGAGGAAAGATTGACCAAGAGGATATATGTGTTGGAGTTGGAGGGAACGAGGAGAAGTGGGAGACGAAATTGGAGGTGGAAAGATGGAGTGAAAAAGATTTTGAGTGATCGGGGCCTGAACATGCAGGAGGGTGAAAGGCGGGCAAGGAATAGAGTGAATTGGATCGATGTGGTATACCGGGGTTGACGTGCTGTCAGTGGATTGAATCAGGGCATGTGAAGCGTCTGGGGTAAACCATGGAAAGCTGTGTGGGGCCTGGATGTGGAAAGGGAGCTGTGGTTTCGGGCATTATTGCATGACAGCTGGAGACTGAGTGTGAACGAATGGGGCCTTTGTTATCTTTTCCTAGCGCTACCTCACACACATGAGGGGGGAAGGGGATGGTATTCCATGTGTGGCGAGGTGGCAATGGGAATGAATAAAGGTAGGCAGTGTGAATTGTGTGCATGGGTATATATGTATGTGTCTGTGTGTGTATATATATGTGTACATTGAGATGTATGGGTGTGTATCTTTGCGTGTGTGGACGTGTGTGTATATACATGTGTATGGGGGTGGGTTGGGCCATTTCTTTCTTCTGTGTCCTTGCGCTACCTCGCAAATGCGGGAGACAGCTACAAAGCAAAATAAATAAATAAATAAAATATATATATATCCCATATATATATGATAAAAATAAATGATAAAAATAAATAAATATAAATAAATAAATAAAATGAATAAATAAAAATAAATAAATGATAAAATATAAATAAATAATAAATATATATATATATATCTATTTGTAAATTTTAATTTGTTGGCCAAACACAAAGAACATCATCTACATACCTAAACCAAATTGCATCAGAAAGTAAGATATCCTTTAGTAATTTTGTTTCAAAAAATTCCATATAAAAATCACTTAAGTACAGGTGAAAGATGTGGTTACCCATTGCCACACCAAATTTTTGAGCATAATAATCTCCATCAAATTGAAATTCACAGTCTTTTATACACAATTTTATCAGTTCAATGAAAATAGACCTTGAAACAGGTACATGAATATCATCCAAGACATCAAATAAATATTCAAAAAGGTCATCAACTGGAACTTTAGTGAAAAGTAGGGAAACATCAAAGTTAACTAGTTTGAAATCAAAATTAACATTGATATTGTTTAGCTTGTTGACTAAATCTACATTGTTCATTATATTAGAATTTGATACCTTACCCACCAAAGGGCTTAATAAAGAAACTAACCATTTTGAAAATTTATATGTGATGGAGCCTTACCAAAACACATAAACAGAATTTTCCAGCAATTTTCAGTAGGCTCCATCACATATAAATTGTCAAAATGGTTAGTTTCTTTATTAAGCCCTTTAGTGGGTAAGGTATCAAATTATAATATCATGAACAATGTAGATTTAGTCAACAAGCTAAACAAATATCAATGTTAATTTTGATTTCACACTAGTTAGCTATGATGTTTCCTCACTTTTCACTAAAGTTCCAGTTGATGACCTTTTAGAATATTTATTTTTTGTCCTGGATGATATTCATTTACCTGTTTCAAAGTAAATTTTCATTGAACTGATAAAATTGTGTATAAAATACTGTGTATTTCAATTTAATGGAGATTATTATGCTCAAAAATTTGGTATGGCAATGGGTAACCCTCTTTCACCTGTACTAAGTAATCTTTATACAGAATTTTTTGAAACAAAATTACGAAAGGATATGTTACCTTCTAATGCAATTTGGTTTAGGTATGTGAATGTAGGTTTGCGACATGGGTTTGTGATGTCCCCATGGTTGTTTAATTTGTTTATGAATGGGGTTGTTAGGGAGGTGAATGCAAGAGTTTTGGAAAGAGGGGCAAGTATGCAGTCTGTTGTGGATGAGAGAGCTTGGGAAGTGAGTCATTTGTTGTTCGCTGATGATATAGCGCTGGTGGCTGATTCATGTGAGAAACTGCAGAAGCTGGTGACTGAGTTTGGTAAAGTGTGTGAAAGAAGAAATTTGAGAGTAAATGTGAATAAGAGCAAGGTTATTAGGTACAGTAGGGTTGAGGGTCAAGTCAATTGGGAGGTAAGTTTGAATGGAGAAAAACTGGAGGAAGTGAAGTGTTTTAGATATCTGGGAGTGGATTTGGCAGCAGATGGAACCATGGAAGTGGAAGTTAATCATAGGGTGGGGGAGGGGGCAAAAATTCTGGGAGCGTTGAAGAATGTGTGGAAGTCAAGAACATTATCTCGAAAAGCAAAAATGGGTATGTTTTGAAGGAATAGTGGTTCCAACAATGTTATATGGTTGCGAAGCGTGGGCTATGGATAGAGTTGTGTGCAGGAGGGTGGATGTGCTGGAAATGAGATGTTTGAGGACAATATGTGGTGTGAGGTGGTTTGATCGAGTAAGTAATAATAGGGTAAGAGAGATGTGTGGTAATAAAAAGAGTGTGGTTGAGAGAGCAGAAGAGGGTGTTTTGAAATGGTTTGGTCACATGGAGAGAATGAGAAAGGAAAGATTCACCAAGAGGATATATGTGTCAGAGATGGAGGGAACGAGGAGAAGTGGGAGACCAAATTGGAGGTGGAAAGATGGAGTGAAAAAGATTTTGAGTGATTGGGGCCTGAACTTGCAGGAGGGTGAAAGGCGTGCAAGGAATAGAGTGAATTGGAACGATGTGGTATACCGGGGTCAATGTGCTGTCAATGGATTGAACCAGGGCATGTGAAGCGTCTGGGGTAAACCATGGAAAGTTCTGTGGGGCCTGGATGTGGAAAGGGAGCTGTGGTTTCAGTGCATTATTACATGACAGCTAGAGACTGAGTGTGAACGAATGTGGCCTTTGTTGTCCTTTGCTAGCACTACCATGCACACATGAGGGGGGAGGGGGTTGATATTTCATGTGTGGCAAGGTGACAATGGGAGTGAATAAAAGCAGAGAGTATGAATTATGTACATGTGTATATATGTATATGTCTGTGTGTGTATATATATGTATACATTGGGATGTACAGGTATGTATATTTGCGTGTGTGGACGTGTATGTACATACATGTGTATGTGGGTGGGTTGGGCCATTCTTTCATCTGTTTCCTTGCGCTACCTCGCTAACGCGGAAGACAGCAACAAAGCAAAATTAATAAATAAATACAGAGCATCAGATTGGGGAAGAGCAGTGCGGTTTCAGAAGTGGTAGAGGATGTGTGGATCAGGTGTTTGCTTTGAAGAATTTATGTGAGAAATACTTAGAAAAGCAAATGGATTTGTATGTAGCATTTATGGATCTGGAGAAGGCATATGATAGAGTTGATAGAGATGCTCTGTGGAAGGTATTAAGAATATATGGTGTGGGAGGCAAGTTGTTAGAAGCAGTGAAAAGTTTTTATCGAGGATGTAAGGCATGTGTACGTGTAGGAAGAGAGGAAAGTGATTGGTTCTCAGTGAATGTAGGTTTGCGCCAGGGGTGTGTGATGTCTCCATGGTTGTTTAATTTGTTTATGGATGGGGTTGTAAGGGAGGTAAATGCAAGAGTCCTGGAAAGAGGGGCAAGTATGAAGTCTGTTGGGGATGAGAGAGCTTGGGAAGTGAGTCAGTTGTTGTTCGCTGATGATACAGCGCTGGTGGCTGATTCATGTGAGAAACTGCAGAAGCTGGTGACTGAGTTTGGTAAAGTGTGTGGAAGAAGAAAGTTGAGAGTAAATGTGAATAAGAGCAAGGTTATTAGGTACAGTAGGGGTGAGGGTCAAGTCAATTGGGAGGTGAGTTTGAATGGAGAAAAACTGGAGGAAGTGAAGTGTTTTAGATATCTGGGAGTGGATCTGTCAGCGGATGGAACCATGGAAGCGGAAGTGGATCATAGGGTGGGGGAGGGGGCGAAAATTTTGGGAGCCTTGAAAAATGTGTGGAAGTCGAGAACATTATCTCGGAAAGCAAAAATGGGTATGTTTGAGGGAATAGTGGTTCCAACAATGTTGTATGGTTGCGAGGCGTGGGCTATGGATAGAG
Organism: Panulirus ornatus; assembly: GCF_036320965.1. Classification (NCBI taxonomy): domain Eukaryota; kingdom Metazoa; phylum Arthropoda; class Malacostraca; order Decapoda; family Palinuridae; genus Panulirus; species Panulirus ornatus. The sequence continues at coordinate 37,127,140 of NC_092269.1, forward strand.
ATGTGCGCAGGAGGATGGATGTGCTGGAAATGAGATGTTTGAGGACAATGTGTGGTGTGAGGTGGTTTGATCGAGTAAGTAACGTAAGGGTAAGAGAGATGTGTGGAAATAAAAAGAGCGTGGTTGAGAGAGCAGAAGAGGGTGTTTTGAAATGGTTTGGGCACATGGAGAGAATGAGTGAGGAGAGATTGACCAAGAGGATATATGTGTCGGAGGTGGAGGGAACGAGGAGAAGAGGGAGACCAAATTGGAGGTGGAAAGATGGAGTGAAAAAGATTTTGTGTGATCGGGGCCTGAACATGCAGGAGGGTGAAAGGAGGGCAAGAAATAGAGTGAATTGGAGTCATGTGGTATACAGGGGTTGACGTGCTGTCAGTGGATTGAAGCAAGGCATGTGAAGCGTCTGGGGTAAACCATGGAAAGCTGTGTAGGTATGTATATTTGCGTGTGTGGACGTGTGTATGTACATGTGTATGGGGGGGGGGGCCATTTCTTTCGTCTGTTTCCTTGCGCTACCTCGCAAACGCGGGAGACAGCGACAAAGTAAAAAAAAAAAAAAAAAAAAAAAAAAAAATATATATATATATATATATATATATATATATATATATATATATATATATATATATATATATATATATATTTGTCGCTCTCTCCCGCGTTTGCGAGGTAGTGCAAGGAAAACAGATGAAAGAAATGGCCCAACCCACCCCCATACACATGTATATACATACGTCCACACACGCAAATATACATACCTACAAAGCTTTCCATGGTTTACCCCAGACGCTTCACATGCCCTGTTTTAATCCACTGACAGCACGTCAACCCCAGTATACCACATCGATCCACTTCACTCTATTCTTTGCCCTCCTTTCACCCTCCTGCATGTTCAGGCCTCAATCACACAAAATCTCTTTCACTCCATCTTTCCACCTCCAATTTGGTCTCCCACTTCTCCTCGTTCCCTCCACCTCCGACATATATATCCCCTTGGTCAATCTTTCCTCACTCATTCTCTCCATGTGCCCAAACCATTTCAAAACACCCTCTTCTGCTCTCTCAACCACGCTCTTTTTATTTCCACACATCTCTCTTACCCTTACGTTACTTACTCGATCAAACCACCTCACACCACACATTGTCCTCAAACATCTCATTTCCAGCACATCCATCCTCCTGCGCACAACTCTATCCATAGCCCACGCCTCGCAACCATACAACATTGTTGGAACCACTATTCCTTCAAACATACCCATTTTTGCTTTCCGAGATAATGTTCTCGACTTCCACACATTCTTCAAGGCTCCCAGGATTTTCGCCCCCTCCCCCACCCTATGATCCACTTCTGCTTCCATGGTTCCATCCGCTGCCAGATCCACTCCCAGATATCTAAAACACTTTACTTCCTCCAGTTTTTCTCCATTCAAACTCACCTCCCAATTGACTTGATCCTCAACCCTACTGTACCTAATAACCTTGCTCTTATTCACATTTACTCTTAACTTTCTTCTTTTACACACTTTACCAAACTCAGTCACCAGCTTCTGCAGTTTCTCACATGAATCAGCAACCAGCGCTGTATCATCAGCGAACAACAACTGACTCACTTCCCAAGCTCTCTCATCCCCAACAGACTTCATACTTGCCCCTCTTTCCAAAACTCTTGCATTTACCTCCCTAACAACCCCATCCATAAACAAATTAAACAACCATGGAGACATCACACACCCCTGCCGCAAACCTACATTCACTGAGAACCAATCACTTTCCTCTCTTCCTACACGTACACATGCCTTACATCCTCGATAAAAACTTTTCACTGCTTCTAACAACTTGCCTCCCACACCATATATTCTTAATACCTTCCACAGAGCATCTCTATCCACTCTATCATATGTCTTCTCCAGATCCATAAATGCTACATACAAATCCATTTGCTTTTCTAAGTATTTCTCACATACATTCTTCAAAGCAAACACCTGATCCACACATCCTCTACCACTTCTGAAACCACACTGCTCTTCCCCAATCTGATGCTCTGTACATGCCTTCACCCTCTCAATCAATACCCTCCCATATAATTTACCAGGAATACTCAACAAACTTACACCTCTGTAATTTGAGCACTCACTCTTATCCCCTTTGCCTTTGTACAATGGCACTATGCACGCATTCCGCCAATCCTCAGGCACCTCACCATGAGTCATACATACATTAAATAACCTTACCAACCAGTCAATAATACAGTCACCCCCATTTTTAATAAATTCCACTGCAATACCATCCAAACCTGCTGCCTTGCCGGCTTTCATCCTCATCTTCCGCAAAGCTTTTACTACCTCTTTTCTGTTTACCAAATCATTTTCCCTAACCCTCTCACTTTGCACACCACCTCGACCAAAACACCCTATATCTGCCACTCTATCATCAAACACATTCAACAAACCTTCAAAATACTCACTCCATCTCCTTCTCACATCACCACTTCTTGTTATCACCTCCCCATTTGCGCCCTTCACTGAAGTTCCCATTTGCTCCCTTGTCTTACGCACTTTATGTACCTCCTTCCATATATATGTATGAGGTCAAGAGAAAGGTGCAAGAGGTGAAAAAGAATAAAAAGATGTTTTGGAAGTAAATAAAGTGCGCAACACAAGAGAACAAATGGGAACATCTGTGAAGGGGGCAAATGGGGAGGTAATAACAAGTAGTGGTGAAGTGAGGAGATGGAGTGAGTACTTTGAAGGTCTGCTAAACGTGTTTGATGACAGAGTGGCAGATATAGGGTGTTTTGTTCAAGGTGGTGTGCAAAGTGAGAGGGTCAGGGAGAATGGCTTGGTAAACAGAGAAGAGGTAGTGAAAGCTTTGAGGAAGATGGAAGCAGCAAGGTGGCAGGTTTGGAAGGTATTGCAGTGAAATAAAAAAAATGGGGTGACTGTGTTCTTGATTGGTTGGTAAGGTTATTCAGTATATGTCTGGTTCATGGTGAAGTGCCTGAGAATTGGCGAAATGCATGCGTAGTGCCACTGTACAAAGGCAAAGGGGATAAAGGTGAATGTTCAAATGACAGAGGTATAAGTTTGTTGAGCATTCCTGGGAAATTATATGGGAAGGTAAAGGCATGTACAGAGCATCAGATTGGGGAAGAGCAGTGTGGTTTCAGAAGTGGTAGAGGATGTGTGGATCAGGTGTTTGCTTTGAAGAATGCATGTGAGAAATACTTAGAAAAACCGATGGATTTACATGTAGCATTTATGGATCTGGAGAAGGCATATGATAGGGTTGATAGAGATGCTTTGTGGAAGGTATTATGAGTATATGGTGTGGGAGGTAAGGTGCTAGAAGCAGTGAAAAGTTTTTATTGAGGATACAAGGCATGTGTAAGAGCAGGAACAGAGGAAAGTGATTTGTTCCCAGTGAATGTTGGTTTGCAGGAGGGGTGCGTGAAGTCTCCAAGGTTTTTTTAATTTGATTATGGATGGGGTGGTTAATGAAGTGAAAGCAAGTTTTGGAGAGAGGGGCAAGTATGCAGTCTGTTGTGGATGAGACGGCTTGGGAAGCGAGTCAGTTGTTTGCTGATGATACAACGCTGGTGACAGATTCGGGTGAGAAACTGCAGATGTTGGTGACTCGATTGATCCAACACCCAGAGTACAGAGAGACCAGAGTGATGGAACCTTTATATTTTACTGCACTGTACATATATCAATATTTCATGAATTAAATAATTATTCTTTGGGTACAGATTTATTTGTTACCTATTTGTTAGATTCCATTTTATCAAGACAATTATGGTGCAAAATATAATTTCCTGCAGGGTTTTCCTTGTATTAGAAAAAAAAAATTTTAGTTCACATCTTCCTATATTGTATATGAAACCTGAAATTATTCATCAACAAAATGTCAAGAATTTTACTGTGGAAGGGGGGGATTGCGGCAAGAAAAAATTTTAGTTTCTTTGGAAAAAAACAAATGTTTCCTTCCTTACAGTTACTTTTAAGGTTTCCTTGGTTGGTATCATTAGCTACCAAAAATCTGAATCTTGTCTTTTGGTAGAGATTGGCATGTATGGTAGGGATCCTTGGATGTTTAGTGATGGTGATGACTGGCATTAATTGTGGCAGATGGTAACAGTCTGAGTGATCTTAATGACAATTCATTGTATCCCACACTTTTTTTTTGTTTTGCGGCTTGTGTGTATTCCTGTACTTGAAATTCCAAGTTTCAAAAATGTACATTAAATGCATTTTATATATTTTTCTCGATCTAATATTTTTGCGTGTTTTGCTCTTGCAGTAGCATGAAAATCTAGTCGGCTGAAAACCCCAATTTTATATTCATGATTAATCTACATCGTAATAGTATACCAGGTATGTTGTAGATATAAATTTGACCAGTTGTCTAAGTATCATTGTGCCCTCTAGGCGTTTAACCAGTAAACCTGTCAAAACTATGAAGGGTGTTGGTCAACCAGGTAAATCCAAGTACTTTGCTTTTAAGGCAAAGTTATATATTTACTAGTAGTTATGTTTGGATTAATCAGGTCACTATTCATATTTCCACACTTATGAAATAGTTTTTTTTAGTGCCAAGAAGAATAGGCTTAAGATAAAACTGTAAAGAATAGATATGTTGGAAGTGAAATTTTAGAGGGTTGATAAAATGAGAAGCTGAGAAGTGGGGTAAAAGGAGTATGATACATGCACACAATGTACACATTCATATACACATGCATATATACATATACATATGCATACATACCCACACCACACAGACCTTTTCATGGTTTACTCCAAACATTTCACATGACCTGGTTCAGTCCATTGAAAGCACGTTGACCACAGTATACCATCTCATTCAAATTCACTATTCCTTACACGCCTTTAACCCTTCTGCATGTTCAGGCCCTGATTTAGTCTTGTTCCCTCCACTTTCAACAGTCAACACAACTGCTCTCTCAACTAAAATATCATACATCTCATGCTTTCAGTACTTAAACCACCTCACCACATTCACAAACTTTTCATTTCCAACACATCCAATCTCTACACAACCCTATCTATAGGGCATGCCTTACTACTACTATTCCTTCAAACATACCCATTTTTGCTATCCAAGATAACATTCTCTTTCCACACATTCTTCCTCACTCCCAGAACCTTCACCCCTTCCCCACCCTACGACTCGTTTCCACTTACATGGTTCCATTCACAGCAAGTCCACTCCCAGATATTTACGTCATTTCACTCCCTCCAAATTTTCTCCATTCAAACTTGCATCCCAACTAACTTGTCCCACAATCCTGCTGAATAACTTTGTACCAGTATGTCCACAAAAAAAATCTAAGGTATCAATTTCAAACAGCATGAAAGTAAGAAAGCCATGCAATTGTGAGCTCCACCATTGTATTACATAGGCTATGCAATTGAAATTACAATGTACCATTACACATTTTATTCTTGGCCAAAAGTTATTTACAATTCTCATGTTCTCCCCAAATCTCCCTCTCTAGCTACAACTTTCCTATAGAGATAAAACAGTGTTAGTGACATTTCTACAGTATGAGAGCTGCAGTTGTGAGCTTCATGACAAGCAAGGAAAAATGATCAAACAGTAAGAAACCAATAAAGTTTATTCAAATGTTTACAAAATTCATATAAAATTGCTTAACAATTACTGCATTCTTATGCAAGAGTTCAAAAAATGCTAAACAAAGAAAATTTGGTATCAACATCTAAAGTTAAACCTTTCATTGAAATACAGTAAAACAGAAAATGAATACCCATATAATTCCAAACCTTCATTTATTTCAGTGTAAAATTTCAATTTTAACAGTTACACTAACCAACTAATACCACTTTTACAACAATCTGAATTGAGTTTAACCATAAACAGAATGGGAAGACTTACAGATTCTATTGTTTAAGATTTCTATGGAAATGCAAGAATTTGCTAAACGCAAGAAACTCCTGCCCAATTATGTAGCAAGTGATAGATGATAAACTATTGACACCACAACTACTAGCAAGTCACTACTTTCTCTAGTTGCAGTAGCATGCTCAATGACCAATTACATTTTCAAATCACAAATACTAAAAATTTCAATGCAATTGTCATGGACAAATATGTAAACCTACTCAAAATATGTATCAAAATGTATCAAATTATCAATAATGTTAACATGAACACCCAATGTACATAGATTTTCCAAGTCATTAAGACAAAAGGTTATATAAGAAATAAACATTCCCACAACATTCATAGGATACCAGCACAAGGTCAAATCTGCAATTATTATTACTGTAGGTGTTTGGAAAAATGGCACCTGGGTGGATAGCTCTTACTTTGACCTACATTTAGTTTCATAACTAACAAAAAACATGTTTAAAACAAATGTAAACAATTACATAAAAACTGCATCTTAACTAAGGCCATGTCATCAATTTTCTGGATTCAATTACACCATTATGCTTGGAGGCCGTGAACGAGGCTAAAAATAAAAAGTAAAAACGTCAAGCGGAAAAGTTCTAAAGAATGCCAGTGTGGAGCACTTAAATCCAACAGTGCTGTAAAAAAGGCAAGGATTTTTTGGTGTACAGGGTAACAAAAATGCATGCTATGTCACAGGTTAAACACATTAACAAACTATTATACAATGTCAAAAAGGTGTAAAGCAAAACTCCATGAATCACTGCAGTACTAAATCTGCAAACATGAGCCTACGAGATGCAAGTACAAAACGATCCAAACCAAGAGGAATCGGAATTATTCATGTTATTCCTAAAGTGCAGGACGAAACCTACAAATTTATCAGTACAATAAATATACAAATTTCAGATAGTACCAATTCAAATTGATGTGCTTCCCTATGTAATATGCTAATAGTTTTAATTAAGCAATTTATTTTGTTACTAAAAACTAATCTAATGGTTTTAGAACAATTCAAATCTGATCCCCTGCAGTCCACACAGGAGCTGGAAAAGGGACTCCTTTGGGGAACAAGTTCCTTTATGACACTAAACTCCTTCCTGTCCACAGCCTCGCCAAAGTGATTAATCACCCACAGTACAACAATTCAAACTAGTTTACATATATAAATAGCTTAAATAATGGGAGAAGGTTAGAGGGATAAAAACATGCCTAGAAGGCAAACATACTATAATTTCACCCTAGCCATATCAGTTTCTAAGTGCACCTAGCAATGAATACACTTGAAGTACTGTACTCAAATGATACCATACGACTTGATGAACTTACAAGTGTCCATTCTGCAGTAAGGAAATGTTAAAAAATACCAAACATGTGCAAAAATAACTGCCCTAAGGGTCCACTTTTGAACAGTGAAATAAGCAATGTATACTTAAGTGTCAATTTGGATTTTTTTCATATGTATATCAATAAATCCATAATGATCTGCTTTACCCAAAACACCATACACATTACCTGAGCAACCTTCCTTATCATAAAAATAAAAATATGCAAATATTCAAAGTAAAATAAAAATGCTAACACTTAATACAAAACATTTAAGAATCCTAGTGTATGACAACTTCGTTATCACAAACCCCCTAACCATTTTTCTATGCAAGACTTTACAAGCAATGATCCTATCTATAGTGAGGTAGCCTCTAGAAAGTAAAATATCCTTTCCCATTTCCTTACTGTACAAAATCAACAACCATACAAAATTGAAAAAATTCAAGCAAAATTCCTTTGAAAAAGTTATCCATCTACTCTCAGTAGTATATCAATTCAAATACATAAATCCATTTAACTAAAAACTTACTGGTTTAATGTCTCACACATCAGACCTAAAAAGTTATATTCTTACACAAATTTGTAAACTTACATCTGCAACTTATGCATTCTATTTGTTACAAAAAAATCTAGTAATCTTCAATAAGCTTTTCATTAACTGCATCTTCATTCTTAAATTTCCAAGGACATGATACTATATCTTTGTTATGGAGTAATGTCCAGGCTTTCTTCCTGTCTTTTCTGAAGTGGGGAAAAAAAACAACAACTAAAAACTACTTTTACAATGGATACCTTTAAGAAACACCCTGTTACTAAAATAATAAAATACAAGTTCAAATTCCACACTTCACAGCATTCTTAATATCTAAGACCATAAAAAACTATCAAAAATGGAAGCTTATGACACACCAGGTTCCATGATTATGTGTCCAGTAGTAGGATTATAAGAACCCGCCAGGTAAAAAAGTTCATGATTTTCACCATCATTATATTTTTCCTCTAATTCCTTAAGCTTGAAACGATATTCAGAATATGGGACGACATCACACTTGTGGCTGATGGTCTGTACATCATTCTCATCTGTGTGAGGAGACTTGAACAATCCCCCCTGAAAAAAATTGGGAAACCTTGGTTTTACTACCCTACCCCAACTACCAGGATAAGTTACCATACAAACATAAAATACAAAGAATGATACCAAATGAATCAAAGCTGGTATAAAATAATGTTTCGAGTGATCAGGGTTTTATCTTAACTGTGGAAACAAAATAATTTTTAAAGCTTTACCAAATGGACCAATACAGTTATAAATGTTCACAAAGCCTATGCACTACTTTCAAGTAAGGATAGTGAGATTCAACCCTTTCACTCCACAAGATTTCATGATCAGTTCCTGTCACAAAGATATCAAATAATGAAAAATAATGCTTTCTAGAAAAATTACTTTTCCAGCATGAAAACATTATGTTTGTACATTTGTGACCTTCCTTGAATATTATACATTCTAAAAAGTTTTCCTAACACGCCATCCTTCCATCTCCTTTTCAGTTATTCCTTTCATCCTCTCCATACATTAAAATCATTTCAGTACACACTCTTCAACTTTCTCAAAGACATACTCCTGTTACCACCATAACTCTTAGCCCATCATTTCTCATTTCATCAACCCTTCTCACTACATATTGTCCTCTAAATTTTTATTTCCCATACATTCTCTTTAGTTTTGTCAAAAGCCTATGCCTCTCAACACTAAAAAACTTCCATAAGTGTGGATATACGAATACAGTGACCTGTTTCATCTAAAAACCATAACTACTAACAAAATATTAACTTAGCCTTGAAAGCAAAATACTCATATTTACCTGGTTGACCAACATAGCTAGCTTAGTTTTGTGACTAGTTTACTGGTCAAATGCCACGAGGGCATAATGTTTAAGATACGGACAACTTGTTAAATCCAAGTCAAATATATCTGGAATACTATTAGTATAGAAAATCATGAAATTAACAGAAAATTGGTATCAAGTCAACATAAGTTTTTCATGCTACTGCAAGAGCAAAATAAAAGTATTAAAGAGAAAATATCAATTATATAAAATGCATTATATTTTATTTCATACAACAATTTCTAAACATCAAATTCAAAGTACAGGAACACAATGATAAGCCACATCTATAAAAAAAAAAAAATGCAGAGGTGGTGTGGCTTACAACAATATTCACTGTTAAAATCCCTCAAAGACTGCTGCCCTCCATCACAACCTCTACCACAATCAATGCCAGCCATCACCATAACATCTGTACAACCCCTACAATACATACCAATCACTACCAAAAGTCGAAAGTTTCAGAGGGAGATTCTTGATAGCTAATGATACCAACAGAGAACACATCTTGCAAATATCTAAGAAAATTTCATTATTTTTAACAACTGTCTTCCTAAGAAACTAAACTGTCATTTTCACCACAACCACCACTCACCCCCCTCCACAGTACAAAAATACTTTACATTCTGTCAGTAATGAAAAAATCTGGTTTCATGTACAAGATAGGAAAATGCAAACCAATTCTTTTTCTAATGCACGGGGAAAACCTTGGAGGTGAATGAACTTTTGCACCGTAAGCGTCTTACAAAATGGAATTAAACACGTAATGAAAATAAATTGGTACCCAGAGTAATTATTTAATTCATAATTATCAATACGCATTCAGTATAGTAAAATATAAAGGTTTCCTCACTCTGGTCTCTCTCTGCATACTCGGTGTTATAGCAATCATGTCACCTACGCTAATGACATCTCTGCATGCTGTGCTTTGTATAAAAAAAAAAAAAAAAAAAAACTGGCATTTCACTTTCATAACTTCATTTTGCAATATGGCTTCCAAAGGTAAACATTCATATCAAAAGTATATTATGAGTCTACAATCTATCTAAGAGTACTGTTAAAACAGATCTTCCCAAAACTGTCTAAGTAGTACATGCTACAGTAAAGCTGAAGTTAACTATTTAAGCTCAAATGAAGTACCTCCACCATCACCAACAAACACTATCACTTCTCTAAAGTATTACAGTCCTATTTAGTCCAAAGTACATAACCAACCCTAGTTTTTAACAGTAAAGTTTTGTGTTAAAGAAATTAATAGTAATGGATTCTGTCCTTACCATTCCCTACAGACACACTTACAGGTAGAGCACATACACCACTATATTTTGAGTTTCCGACCCATGTAGTAACTATAGTAACTTAACTATCGTTACATGCATCGGATAAATTTGATATAACCAATCAAGATATGAGAAGAAACTAGATATATTCGAAAATGGGTTTATCACAGGTTAGTCTGATACAGTAAGGGGTCCCTGTATATCAGCATGCACTACAACTACATGAACCATCCCCATGCCCAGGATTGGCAATCAGACCAGACTACCTTGCTCGAGCCACCAGATTCAAGTTTGATACTCGCTATGATTATCATACTTGCCATTCATAAAATGATGGGGGTAATAAAAGTGGCAGCATTTATGACAACCAATCAAAATTGCAAACAATACAAACAAGTGTATTTCAGAGAACTGACCACTTTTAAGGTAACCCAAACATGAAAGGTGGATGCATCCACATCAAGCCAATACCTAGTTTCCATGGTCTTATATTTGTCAACTTTCATAAAGGACAGTTCACATTAATACAGAAAAGAGGAAAAAATGTATACAAGATCATGCAGTGTTTATGATGTGGTGACCTCAAAGTGGTGCTCAACTTTCATGGGTCTAAGGTTTTTGTGCACACAATGTCCAAAACAAAATACTAGACAAAAACATACCTTTGGTTCGATTAACATGCAATCTAATCCCCTTGTCTCGTGTGGATGATAAAACCATGTAACTTTAACCACCATTTTTCCTCCTACTTCCCACATGTGTTCAATTCTGCCCACATATGGAGCAGTCTGCCCAGTAGAAAAAAAAACTGCACAATCTCCAACCTGTCAGCAAGATTCAATTATCAGAACCTTAAGAAATCAACACAAAGGCAAGTTTCAATATTTTCCTGTGATCAGACCATTTATTATACTACAGCACCAAAATTCATAGCACAAAGATTTACATACCTCTATCATTTCTTCTCCTCTCACAATAGATTTAAAGAATTCCCTCCTGCTTCTGCCTTTAGTTCTTGTAAAACTCTTACCATACCACTGCCATAACTTATTCTCTGGTAAGAATGGTGCTATCTTCGATTTTGTTGGACTTTTCTTCCTAGGCTGTACTGGACCCGTGGCCTGCATAATGTTATTTACTTATTTTGAAGTACATCGACTGTAGAGGTTACAATGAAAATAATTATGCTATCCATAATGCTTAACAGTACAGTATGATGAATAAGCAATAAAAGAAAAACCAATTGCTAGCAGCCTTTGGAAAATATTAAGGTAGGGACAAATGTAACCCAGTTTCTGCATATGACATTACCTATGAAGTCTAGTTTCTCCATGCTAAATACCTCATCTTTCTAACCAGTAAGCCTTTCTGCAAGGTTCCCGTTCCACAAAGTCAGCCAACATGTCAGGAAAATATGTTAAGTTCTGAAATTATCTTACATTATTGGTCAAGACCTTCACAATTATGAAGCCCAATAGCTTGTGCATTTTTTTTCATCAAAAAGGCCTAATGTTCACAAACTTGTTCAGTCTCCTTGCTTACACTATCCACTACCTTTACACAAAATCAGTACTTCTTTACATCCCTTATGATCATCCTTTCTCAAATAATGATCCTTGCCTCTTGAAACATACTGCACCTCGTGTAGAACTGTTTACTGGGATCATCCAATTGATGAAGGAAAAAGGCTGTTAGTGGATGACCTTTCTCTCCTCTAAGGTGGACAGCTGTGGAGCCTTCAAACTTTTCATTGCAGCTAAGCCCTCAATTCTGTTATTCTGGGTGTTCTCTGAATCTTTTCAAATATGTATGTGGCGACCAGACTTGAGGCATAAACCAGTTTTGGTCTATCTATTAATTATCCTCCCCTTTGCTTCAGTGCATTTTCAATATTAGTAGACATTTAATTCCTTTTACAATTCACCTGATGTGAAGCACTACTGACAAATTAGGCACAATGTTGATCCCATCATTTCACCAACTGCAATATTTCTTGCCAAGTAGTATTCATACTAGGGCCTTTTTTGCTGTATCCCATCTTCACAACCTTTCATTTTCTCATCAGGAAATGCCTGCAAACCACTCTGGCCATTCAAACTTTCATATACCATTCACTTTTGATGCTTCACAATGATGCATACACAGTAATGTATCAACTGTAAGAGCTAACAGGCGACTTTCATTACTTCATGCTAATGGATTAAACTTTAAAAGTATAGTTAAGCTTCAATACAATTAACTTGTGTTCTCATTTTCTTTTCAACACATACTATACAAGCTACTAATCAAACTTTGCTAACACTGAAGTCTACTTGCAGCTTTCCTGCTGTTTGGGTACTCATTTTCATCATGACATACCAAACTTGTCCAAGAACATCCACAATTCTCAAATCCAGTAAGTCAGGTGACAGTTTTGGGTGCTGTCTAGGAAAAACATCACTAGTTCACATGCCAGACTAACAAAACATTAAAAGAAAGCTACTGAAGAAGAAAACAGTATCCTAAAAGTACATCAAAGAAAATATGACAAACCTAAGACAAGGTGGATGGAGAATACGAGGTTCTCTGTGCACCAAGGGAAAGCCCTCCATGATCCCAAAAATGATTTTTCTATCGAATCTAAAAGACCAATCTGTTTAATATATAAATTACCTACAATGGTAGGCCTATCCCCACTGCCTGTAAATAACCCCTATTTCATAGCAATGGCTCAAGTGACAAGGGTGTGCTTGCCACAGCAAGAAACCACATTTTCCTGGTAATAATATTCATGTTTAGTAACCATTATAAGTTCTGACAGCCTACTTTCAAAGCAGCAAGAGATTGTAAGCAGGTGGAAAAACCTGGAAACAAGAGGAAGAGAAGCACTGGGGCAGCAGCCATCAGCAGCTAGACCACACAACTGTTGCCTCCCATGTTGTGTGTGTGGGTCCTGCTTGTGCTTCTAGTGGACCTAACTACTACACGACTGTTAACACTACCATCAGAGAGAGTGAGTTTTTCCAGACAACCAACAGCTGTGTTAATCATGGTTACTTACATATTAAAAACAAACCCCTTTGCCTTCAATAAATTGGGATGGATTACCCCCGGTCACATGTAATGTCTCAAATGACCTAAAAAAAAACTCGAGCCTTTAGCCAGAGCAAACAGGAGAATATGGAAGATTATGAATCTACAATTCAAAAAAACAGTTAAGGGAAACTATTTCAATCCATTTTATATCAATAGACACATCTGCCATGCACTAGCACTACGTTTTGGCAAAATGTACGCAGCAATAGATAGTAGCAGGTGCAAACTCAAGACATGAAAATCAAAAAAAAAAAAATTAGGTGGAAGTAGACATAGGACCTTCAAGTAGAAACTTGAAGTTGTAATTAGGAAAATCAGCATGAGAGCGTTATGTGGTGGTAGTAGTAGTAATAGACATCAGCCACATATTAGGTGGAAACAGCTGGTATGAACAAGAGACAGATGGTTCTGAAAATACGGCACTAGATTTGCCCTCTGCCAATGGCATATCAAGGGCGAGGTAATCAAGACTCAGAAACACCACTGCAGTTCACCAGTTAATGGGGGGGGGGGGGGGACTTGGAGTTCCACATGAAAAATGGACATCATAGACAGACAGGTCACCAAAAACAATCAAAATGCATCTCAAATTAATAAAATATGCCAATTCTAATAACGGTTCTCAATGTAAAAACCCCTCATAATGACTTACCCCTTCCTTTTCGGGTGTATATTCTGGATCGCTATCCCCAGAATTACTCTCAGAATCATCCTCGGTGGTGCTTTTGGAATAACTTTCAGGCAGAGCTTCATCATCAGGCCCGTCACATACCCTGTGCTTGCGTTTCCCTTTGCGCGGCGCGTAACTTGAAGGTGAATCCGAGTAGTGGGCCACCTCCTCCCCCTTTTCGCCCTTGCCAGCAGCACTATCATATTCCTCACTTTCTCTATATGGAGAACTCGCACCTCCCTTGTACATCTCCATTTAATCCCTTGGTTCATCAAAAGGGGCTCCCTTGATGATCACTTATGGCGACCATGTGCCAGGTTTCTTTCCTATGTCGAGACAACGCACTGGTACACTTGCTCTGAAAAATAAACACTTAAATTTCGGGAAAAATTATAGGGGAAAACATTTTCCTAAAGCCATTGGATAAATCCAACAGTTATAAATAGAAACATGCTAAAAAAAAATGTTAAAATCCAAATTGCCACCATAACTTTTAAACCATCTGCATTAATTTCTGGTTTATCAGCGTAAGCTACAGTAAAACATCTTTGCAATCTCCATTAATAAAAATTTATCGATTATACATAGTAATAAGTAATAAAATCCTTGTAAAATGTTAAACTACAAATATCCCATACAATTCAGAAGTATTTAATTTTCGAGCATTTAAATAAGGTGGAGTGAGGGAGGGCGGGAGAAAATGGCGGTTGGACGGTTATTGCACTATACCGAAAATGTTCTTTAGAGGGTTGCATTAACTAACTGGACAATATCACTGTCAATGGAATTACGACATCATAGAACTCTACGCCTTCCTTCATTGTGCTCCTTTTCCACCCCAGTTCTTCCCTACACCAGCTCTTCCCCCTCTGCATCAGCCATGCATCTCGACCAATTAAGACATATGGATGTTTTTAGTCCTAGTTTAATCTATGAATTCGAAACCCTCCATCAAAATATCCTAGTAAGCTAGACATACACATAGATATGCAGTGTCTATACCAGTCTTCTAGATGGTTCGCTAACTACCACACGACAACCTCCCCTCCTCCCCGAATTGCTTCAGCCAATAGGCATCCCCGACCCCAAAGGCCTCCTCCTCCTCCACCTAGTTCTGAACACATCCCTTTATCTTGTTATATTCATTCACCATTATCCTAAACCTATTAAATGGCCCCCAAACATATCTATGCACTCGCAACATCCATCCTTGAAGAGTTGGTCAACCATGCGACTTTTAACAATGCCGTTCACTTGTTCATTAGTCCTGCCCGAGGCATTAATCACTCGTTCTGCATAACTACTAAGGTATTTCGAGAACAAGATCAGCTGCACAGTGTGTATATTACACCATTACATCTCACCGAACGGCAAAGCCATTGCAATCTATCAAAAAATTAGTACGCTTGTCAAAACTGAACAACCTCCCTTTACGCGATTGCTACCACCGGACGAATCTAATGTTGAAATATGTGTAATATATGATTCATAGCAACTTAAAATACCAAACTAAGGAATAATTATCAGAAAGGATATTAACTACGTATCAAATATTGTCAATACGAACTCCCCGGTTACTAGACGAAAAATAAATCATACGATACACACCGTCAGTGATCACAGATACAGTAGTAAAAGTATTCACAAAAAACAAAACTCCTTTTGTCTCCCCGATAAATCCATAATAACGCAATGAAAAGGAAATTTGCATAATTAAACGCACCCCGCAATCCTGGGCGATGTTCTCTCTACGGTGCCTGAAAGACGACTGAGAGTTGCTGCCGGCCGGCCGGCTGCTGCTGCTGACCCTACCAACGAAACTACGGCACTGCCAGATGAATAATGACAAAAACTTATACTTTAATATGGATATCTGATGACTCTGAAAGAAATGATTAATACATGAGCATTCTTACTCTTTTATAGTACCTTTTTCTTCAGTTATTTAAGAAACATCGCAATTAGAGCATAACGTTCTTAGGTGAAATAATTAGGATTCCGGTGCCATCTAGCAGTCTATCAACAGGGCCGCGGTAGTTAGCCTAGACATACTATTATTATGTTTCTTGCTTACTGATAACTTTAAACTTCATAAAATATTTTCACTGAATTTCCGGTGTCACAGTGTCTATATCTATCTATACAGGTTTTCATGCAAATACGTACCAAATGCCAAAGCAAGTAAAATAACACCCCCTAAACTGCCATCATTATCGTTCCTTGGACAATTTCATCTCATTTTCGCCAAAGTAAGGCTGTATCCACTGTCGTAATTTTTTATTTCGTATACTTATACAAACCAGAGGTACTGTTGGTTGTAGCAAAGGGTACTATGACCAGCTGGAGAGTTAAGTAATATCCGAAAACAAAGTATCGCAACTCCTAGTCTAATCTCATGTGAAAACCGTATTTCCCCTGCATCTTACATCCACCCTCCTCTTATAATATTTCCTCTCTTTCATTTATCCTCCTTTCTTTCATTACCAATTAAAGAAGCCAAATGATTTTGAATAAAACTGGGTGAGAGGACGTTAAGCTGAAAAATTTACTTCACTATTTTTATTTTCATCCTCCCGTTTTGCCTCATTGAGATGGTCATGAGCAAATTTGATCATGACTAGTAGGTTATGATGGAACCCCTTCCCGCTTTGGTTCTCTTTACTTCATATAAAAACAAGGCTCCTATAAGGACTTTCGTCCAAGACTAAAACCATCCTTGGACGTGTTAATAATATGTAGAATAGTCCGTATACCATATTTGGCATGCAACCTTTTGTAGGAAATGCAGACCACAAGTAAAGAGCCTTTAAAAGTAGATTTTTAACTATAATCATTCCTCGACTCATCAGAAATTCCTTGCGGGTCTCAGGACCCATCTACATATGCGTTTGACGGGTGTTCTTAGTAGTCACTGGAGTGTTGTGACTGAGAGAGGCACAGACAGAACCATGCAGAACAGAAAACAAGAATAATGGTGCAGGATTACGGTGTGGAGAGGCGAAGATGCGAGATGGAAAGAAGCACGCGGGAGAAGTATACGTGGAACTCCTGTAGGAGGAGGTGGGTGTGGGGCGTATCGCGGCTCCTGGAGTGTGAGGCGGCGGTGGCGCCTGCCGCTCTGTGCTTGAGGGGCGAGGGCGTGGCCGTAGGTCCCTCGTTATTACAGCTGCTGCTCGTGTCGGGCGGAGGCGATGTCCCACGCGAGTCCTGCCGAAGGTGGACGTCGGAGTTGAGGCACCACAAGGACAAGTGCCAGGAGGATGAAATATCTTGAGTCACCTTAGGACTTCTGCTGAAGGAAGTGCCCCAAGGGCGGCTTGAGTCTGGAGTCACATGTGTGGAACGAGTCAACGACGATGCCCCAGGTATATATGAGGCAGGAAGGTCATCAGGGAGGAGATGCTGTTACTACAGGAAATTGGAGACGTCTTAAAGTTCATGGAATGAGGTTGGGGTCCTTAGGAGCGGCTCTTCTTACGGATGTGGAATAATTATTTTGGCAGTTTTTTGACCTGCCGCCGCCGTGCATGGAGAACAAGTGTCGGAATGATAATGCAGGAGCAGCTGTGGGTTGGATGATTAAACTCATCTCTCAGGAAATTAGTAGGTTAAAGTCACACGCCATGACCTGCCCCCAAGGTATGGCACCATCAGTGAGATAATACTTTGTGGAATGAAGTTGGTTCACTGCAAGCCTCACAAGACTTCATTTCCTGCTATTTTGAAACCAAGGCTTTTCTGCTGGGGAATATAAAGAAACCTATTTCTCCATTTAATATTCCTCTTGAGAAAAAGCTCCTCACTATCCATTTATATATATATATATGTCATACTTGAAATATCATGCTTTTGTTTTCTAATTCAATAACTGTTAATCCACATGCTATGGCATGGCAAAGATGTTACAAGAGTGATCTGATATGGGTTAAGGGCCCTAGTGCATAGAAACACATGTAAGAGAGTCCCTTGTGACATGGAACCAATCCCTTGATTTTCAATATCTTTAGAGAAAAGTGACAGGAATTAAAATGAGCACAGAATGAATCATATGCATATGATACATACATAAAACAACCTAGCAACTTACGCCTTTGTCCTGAGAATGTACACAGCAATTGCTCACAATATTGTACATATGAGTATGTACTGGCAGTCAGTAAAACACACAGTCAAACACATTTCCAAAAAGCATCTCGTGAGACTAAATTGCTGTATTGGAGAACACTGTCTTCATCTACAGTAACATCATCATGGAAAGCCTCTTAGGTTTTGCTTTTAGGAAACTTATAATTCTACAGACGTTTTCCATCAAGATTACATATCAAATAACATTTAAAGTTAAACAGCAGGTGTCTTAGGTTGATATGTGCCAAAATCTGATACAGAAGTAAGAAGAATGGGTAGAATGCAATATTACATTATCAGTTTTAACTTTCATATACGTGTTCCTATCCACTGACATGCTGTCAGTGGACTAAACCAAGGCATGGGAAGTATCTGTGGGGCTTAGTTGTAGATAGGAGGCTTTGGTTTTAGTGCATTACATTTGACAGCCAGAAAATAGATGAGCGGATGTGGCCTTTCTTTGTCACTGTGCTAATGTGGGAAACAATGGTCAGGTATGAAAAAAAAATTCTCTGGTTTCCTTATACGAATATGTCTCGTTTCCTGAAATACCACACCTGATCTCAGGAAAGAACACTGGCAATCTGGTTGTTTCATTAAAAGAAAAAAAAAAGTCAGCTTAAAACATAAAACTATTGTGGCATTTTCTTTCCCTTGTTCAAAATACCAGAACCTGGTCATCTCATACAAAATCATGCTTCCCAGGATACCAAATTGGTCATTTCACATTCATAGTACCTACGTCACTTTGAGTCAACACAAAGTATACCATCATATATTTTCATTTATGGAAGAGGAGGAATTGTGCCTCAAGCAGCAGACTGTAAAAAAAGAGATGCCAAGTTGAGCTAAGTGGGTGACTTCATGCTGGGGGAAGCTGGAAATTGAAACCAGGTGCTTTGGCCATTGAAGGGTTATGTTTCCCAGTTCTGCCAACTGATGATGTAAGCTGGCCAGGAAAAAAATACATTCATTTTAAAGGACACAAGATGAAGTCATCTCTAGTGTGTATTACCGTAATAGAGTGGTGGACAAGTGGGACAAGGAAAGTGAAGTTGCAATAATGTTTTGAATATAGTAAATGAAAAAAGGTGGGTTCCTCATCAGTGCAATACTCCCCTCACACAGGTGTGCAGGTTTTAAGTACCATTTTTGAATGCGTCTGCATATTTTTGTGTGTATATAGATTACACAACGTCTAGGCTAAACACTCATGGATGCAGATGTCTCAGAAAAACAAGAAATGAATAATTGATATGATAAAGGTACAAATGGTTGCCTTTATATCCTCAACCTTTCAATTTATAAAGGTAAAACAATAAAATGGACATCAAATGTATGCCAACTGGGTCATCAAGCAAGGCTAACTTGCAGTTAATATACTGCATGTCATCTGTCAAGATATACATACAATAAACGTAACCAGGTTTACAACGCATCACTAAAGTAAAGCCTATATTTGTTTGCCATTTTATGCTTAAGACAGTATCATACATATCTGCATGGAATAAAGTTTTCTCCTGTATGCTGGGCAGCAAAAGCTTAGGGTGGGCTACCTCATTCAAAAAATAAGGAAATTAGCTTAATCTCCATCTGTTTCTGATGTTACCCCTCTAACATGGGGAAACAGCATCAAGTACGAGAAAAATATAATTATCTAATATATTTGGGTGGAAATGTAAACTGCACAGCAGCCTCTATATTCTAAAGAATGCACAAGACTAAGCCCTTTTCTGAATAATCCAACCTTGCATTTTCTTATATCTGATTTACAACCTTATCATATTAGAATTTCAGATAATTTTCTCAGGACAAAACATATTTTTCAATGTTATCCTGCAAGATAATAAAATCACAGTTTTTGCAAATCTGTATCCTCATACAACTTTTTCAATCATTCAGTTTCTTATAAAACATTTGCTACTAATATGTGAACTGCATAAAATATGAGGTTAAAAACTGTAGTCCACAAAACATCCAAAAATTTTCCAATAGGACACCTCATAACATAAAAGTGGTATATGGATACATATCAAATAATTTCATAAAGAGGGATAAAATAGACAAAAAATACACAAGAATCATTCTGGTGTTCATGAATTGCCTGCATTTTATTTAGGAATGGACAGTTGGACGAACAAGACCCAGATATGAGGCCTGGTTCCGTACAGAGTCAAGGCAAGATCATCATCCAGTGACTGACATTCACGTATACAGTAAGGGCAAGATAACTTTTTCTGTATGACTAACAATAGGAATTTCCTGGACATATTCAAGAAGCAACTGAATCAATTTTCCAAATTGTTTAAAATGCACTGACAGGTGTTTCATATGCATTTACAGGGCAATTTGACCTTCAGCCATTCTGGTATATCTTTGCCTGCCAGTTTTACAAAATATATATTCTGAACCTTGTAAAATATTTTGATTTTCTTTTAAAGTGAGAAGAATTTTCCTCCTCCTTTATGTTCTTATTTTTGTAGTTTTAAGCATCACTTATTAAATGGTTTTCCTAATCATATCTGAGAAAATAAATCCCATGAACAAAGTACATTCCTTTTTCATGAACATTCTACATTCCCTTACATGCAAGGTTGCAGCCAGAGCTCATGTTTTTTCATTTGTTATAATTATCTTTGTACATAAAAGTTTGAGAAAAATAATTTTCCTGTGAATGTTTTATTGCTAATCAAAATGGGCCAAAAGATAAATACCAATTTGGTTCCCCACTACATGACTTTTCTAGCCAGAATTATTTCAAAGGTCATAAACTACATGGTATTCCTATATATCTGCTTTCTCATAAAGTTCATGGGGACTTTGGCCATGTGTAAACTAAAATCACAAGTTACAATTATTTCAGGAGAGAGAATTTGACTAATAAATTCTTTGGCAGAAGCTATCTTTTATTAACCTACTGTAAACCCCATTTCAACACTAAATAGACTTACAAATTAAACTGATGATCTACTCTGATTCACAAATAGTTTTCAATATGTAGAGATATGTAATTAAATGAAATGTCATAAATAAAATCAGCTAACCATCTCCACAGTGTAAGCCATTTCCCAAACTGAAAGCTGGGTGGCACATACCAACCACATGAAATATATCCAGATTATGTTACATGGTACCAATACTTATCAATCATTATACAATGAATTAATCAATTACAAGTTTGTAAATTTATCATCATGATGGGACAAGTAAATGCAGCATGTATGGATGGTATGAAGAAGAACTTGACATGTGTTAAGTTGATGCAGGCAAACATTAATAATGTGGTTAGTGTGCTAGTGATGTCACCCGTCTTTTATGTCACCATTGCAATGGCACCACCATTGTGTTTTTGGTCTAAAAACCATGGAGCTATTGCAAGGCATTCAGACAATTTCAGCCATGGCATTGTCGCCAACCTTTTTTTAAGCCTTCACTGTCATTTTAGCTTACATTCATTTAACGAGAATCTTCTTTCTGTTACATCTTTGTCAGTATTTCTTCCTTCAAAGTTTACATAATATTCAAACTCTGCTAGTTATTAATAAAATATTCACCTGGTTCAGGAATGTTTACTTCACATGCATCAGTGAAAAAATGAACTTTTGCAGGTTATATAAAAAATAAAATTTTCAAGGAAGAGTAGAGAAACAATAGTCCTAAAATTCAACTTTGCCCTAAATTTGATGCGAGAAGAAACATTAACTACTCAAATGACCTTGTAACACATTAATAAATCAATTAAAGCTGGTTACACTAACCTATGGCTTATACTATAATGCCAGTAAACTGAATGAATCAAGAACTGATCAATATGATTATTTGTGGTATCTAATCAATTCATATGTACTCCAACATGGGCTGAGAAACCCTAAGCTAACTGACACACTTGATTCACTATCTTTGGAATTTGGATTTAAACTGAAGCTATGGGTAATCAATTTATGATGTGCCTCACTCCTTGCCTTCTTAGTGAAGTCTAAGTAAAACTTTCAACCATCTAGTTACACAATTGTTATCTCTATTGTCTGCACACCTTGCTTCAATACTTGCATATAATGTGCCACTGAATAACCCGTACACTTTTTCTTGTAAAGGAGAAAATTACACCCATCCTCACTTCATGCAGGGGTTATGTTCTGCAAACATGAGACAATAAATGTACAGAGAAAAATAGGATGTGTGCAGCAGCTTCATGGTAAGATTGGTAGATTCTCCCATTACCTTCAAGTCATATAGCTTGTGACGTCAAATAAACTCGTCTAGCTATTCTTTACTTGGTTGAAATGGCTCTGGCTCAGCTACTCTGCCTTGTTTACATTAACACTCATAAATCTTTAGAACTTTAGACTCTCTAATCCTCATTGAAACTTTGGCTCACTTTCTACCATGCTGACACCCCTCACCAGCATGTCATAAAAGATCTCTAGCTTTGTTTCTGAGCTCAAAGAGGTTTTCTTCCTCTGATGTATTGGTTCTGAGGTAGGAGATGTTGCTAGAGGTCTGGATGCCATAACAAACACAATCACAGCAGGTTGCAGGAAAATCACATTAGCAGGTATATCTAAATTGCACAAATAGCCCATATCTGCACACAACTGAGGTAACTGTGAGACTGATCTGCTGGTGTGAATGTGACATGCTCCACCCATGCTTACTCCACCCACCCACCCTCACTGAAAGTTTGGCGCCCTTTCTACTGCACACATCTGCAGAGTAGCAAATTTTGACAACAAAAAAAGAGGGACTGGTAGGGGTAGGGTCCACTCATGACTGCAAACTCAAATATTGTGATTCAGCATAAAGCAAGGATTGGGTGTACTGACAAGGAAAGACACCTGCTTCTTCTGTATCCAATGTAATTTCAATGTATTCTCACTTTGAGTTAAACCTTTGAAACAAATTATCAGTAAATGAGTGATAAAGGTATCAGAGAACATACAAATTGTATTACAAGAAAACTCAACTGACAATCAAATACTATTATACTAAGAATCACAAGTTGTAAGAGGTCATGCAGAGTGACACAGTGAATAGCATGAAATTAACTTGTTAAAAAAGTTATAAAGAAGTAATTCTACAGTATAAAAGTGGTAGATGAAAGGAATAAAATTATTAAAATCATATTCAAGAGATGGGACCTCGTACGACTCCCTCCCCATACAATACAAATAAGTAATGACAAATACATTATAAGTCTGTGTTGACTGATACAATTACAAAACACTGCAGTTGCAGTTGAAAGTCAATTGAATTTACAAAGACTGGCAATGAGATGCATCAGTGGCAATGAGCATCAGTCACTTGTGGGACTGTCAATCGGCTGAAATAATACTGATCTGACATTTGAGAGATACAGGTCATGCCTAGAGACTAACAACACATATTCATTAAAAATTTTACTATAAACAATATGATGAAACCAAGCTATCAAAAATAAAACACTTTTCTGAAAGCTATTTCATAAATCAAGAGAAAGAGAGTACCTACCTCCCTATAATGAACTTTTACATGAGGCAGGGCTTGCATGTTGCACTTCCTACCTATTTTGCACGATTCACAGTGCTAATGTCTTCTGCAGCCATACACTTTCTATGGTTAACAATCACGAATTAATCTGGCAATCCTCTCAACTACAGGTCAAATATTCTTTTGAATGCTTCAGTACTCTCATTCATATTTCTTATCTCGCTGGGCAGAAAAATAAACTTTCTCAGTCTTTCTAGGCAGGCTCTCTTTTCATGTTTGTCTAGTGTTTTTCCATAAAAAATTTCAGATCTAATCGCTGTCTCTAAAAATATGAGAGATTTTAAAGTCTATTTCTTCTGAGGCTTACCATCTGATATCATACATAGATATATAATCATAATTTCTTCTTTCTAAACTGCACATCATTACTTTTACTTGTAAGATGTTTCTGTTTTTATTTTTCTCTAGCCTGATTCTCTGCTGACCATACAATACAGCAGTAATTTAATCTGCTTCTTATGAATATACACAGAACATTTTCATCATCATCCCTCAAAGTGAAAGGGCTCATCATCATACTTAGCTTGATAGTACAATCTTTTCCATAGGTATCTCTAATTCTTACTACTTAGCTTGATTGTGCAATCTTTTCCTTAGGTATCTTTTATTCTTACTTCTTGTTTAAGATGACTCCTACATCTTTGAAATGTATTTAACTCTGTCTCAATCTCTTTCTCTGTTTGGCCATCATGATACTGTTAGTTGTTGCATATGTTCATTCAAAACATTTGAAGATAATGTCATTGTCTGACATCATTATCTTATGGCACATATGATAAAATTTTATAGTTTTTCATCAAATGCCTGAGTAAAACCCAGAAAAACAATATCCATTTTCCTTCCTTGTTTAGTTTCAAAAATGTCTTTGTAGTAAGCTAGCAGCTGAGATTACGTATTTTTATCTAGTTTTACTTATATGTCACTGTGTTTATAATTGGGATGTTCATTGTCATTAGAAGAAGAATAGTGAAAAAATTACATTAAGTTATGATGACAAGCAAAAGGTCAACGATGGTACCATGACTGTAACTGTTAAAACATACTATAATTTCAAAGGCTAAACAGTGGTACCAATGCACTTACCGCTTATTAAAAGTGCAGCAATGATATCACTTCTCTTGCAACATCCTGCTACTAAATATAAATGGTCTGGCCATGACTACTGCACCTCTGTACTTACTGGTGAGCAGCTGCATAAACACCAGCATTTGATTGACTTGAGAAGCGGAGAACGTGAGTACCCCTTCTTCTTTTCACAAAATAATGTCTAACTCATGCCTAAGCTCTGCCATGGTTAAAAGTGCTGATCTTCTATATGACTGAAAAATATCTACTATACCATTAATGGACGTAATTCACCATCTAAACACCAATGATAAAAATACCCTCATTATCATTATTATTAGTATTATCCAAAGGTAGAAAAATACTGGCTGACTCTGCGGCCCTACGGCATTATGCCATGAGGATGGAGACTTTGATTCTTTGGCACGTTGGCAAAACTGCCTGTGGGTAAATACTGCTCAAAACACATCAAGTTGACATCCTTGTATGTATGTGTTTGGCTGAAGATTTCCAGTTTTGTGTAATCCAGGAATAATTCACTAAACTAACAGCAGGATTACAACTCCTGAAATTCTCTCATCTTCTTGCAAACACGTACGACTGTCATTCCTACTAATGTGACGTTCTTAAACTGGTGAAAATAATTATTTTATAGCCCACCAGCTGTATACCATAACATGGAAATTGCAACACAAAAGTTACCAATTACAATATTTGTATAGCAAGGCTTTGCTTACACAGACAGCCCCTAAAAGGCACCAATCAAGATGTTTATATTTTGATCATTAATCCAAATGACTTTATATTTTGGAGATAGTAATCATTCTAATCTACATGTAATAGAAAATCAAGAAGCTACTGTGGACTTTAAAAATACTGCTAAATTCTCATTTCAAAATGAGATAATCACTTGAACTGACCCTCTGTTAGCACACTCTGTTAAGGCTAATCATATTTGTATTGTCAGGTGCAATCTGGACCTTATCATAACCTGACAACAGGATCACATCCAATTATTCTTTCAAAGTAAACTTTTGATTATCCACACATCTTGAGACGGAGTCTGTTGCAGATATCGGAATTTTGTTGATATCTCAATAAACTGCTACATGGAAACAAAATTAAATTAA
Source organism: Panulirus ornatus (assembly GCF_036320965.1). Lineage (NCBI taxonomy): Eukaryota > Metazoa > Arthropoda > Malacostraca > Decapoda > Palinuridae > Panulirus > Panulirus ornatus. Next base: position 37,153,157 of record NC_092269.1, read on the forward strand.
GCCAAGTTAATGCAGCTTAGAAGTTGAGAAATTAGGTAGATAAAATCAAGATTTAACTAATGCAGGGATAACAACAACTTTTGGCCTCCATCTCTTTAAATAATTCAGGTAAACGTCTGATAACTTACACTTTTGAAATGTGCAATGAGACTAGAGCAGATTTTTTTATATCTGTACCAGTGCATTATTCCACTGTGAAGGAAAGAAAATTTGTGTAAGCAAATATCTGTGGTAAACCCCAACTTAACATTTATCTCAGATAATACAATAACTGTCATGACAAGAATTGCAGATAATCAAGAGTTTACTGCGTGTTTTGCATGCACAATAATACTTGGCACCACAGAGGAAGCAATCTTTACATATGCAATGAATATATAAATATATATATATATTTATATGTATATAATATTATCTAAATATAAATTCTTATCAAACTGACTAGAACAAGACTAGAGATTACACACAGTACACTTTCATACAAGAAATAAATAATATGATTAGCAAATTTATGTAAAACTGAAATGGATCCATTTCATGAACATACTCCTGAAGTCACAATACATAAGGCTGTGATATAAACTAATATATATATATCTTAATAAATGTCAAAAGCATTCTCATAACATCCTGTAAATACCTTATAGATATATATATACATACAATCTTGCTAAAGCTCATAGAGGAATGCATAACCATAAATATTATTCACAATAAGTGACAACAGTAAACATATTACACTAACCAATGGAAATGCCACAATAATGTACTTGTATAACTTAATCAAAGCATAAATGATATCTGGAAATTTATAAATCATACTGAAATATCCTCATCAAAAGTAAAATTCAAACAACATATACTCGACTAGTCCCAGTGAAGATGTATTTTGAAAATTTAATGTGGTACTCAGTGTTCTTATTAAATTTTCACGAGCAGAGCTGGATGACAAAAACAGACCAGGGGGAACAATATCTGCCAGCCAGAAAAGGAGACACCTAAAGCCCCTTTTCTAATGCAGATACAAAATCCACCCTAGTTTTTCAATTTAATCGTCATATTAATTACCTGCTTCAAAAACAAACGAGAACTTTCTGGATGCACTGCCAAGACTTAATAAGAACACTGAATACTTCCTAAATTATGTAATGTAAACAATGTTAGCGCCATAAATTCCTTATGAAATGTAAACCACTTATCAATGCTCAATAAATGAGCCCTCTCTTGATGGCAAAAATACATCTAGGAAAATAATTATTCCTGTGAAACTGAACTCTCATGACTACAAAATAAAAAATGTACCATCAGAAAAGTAACACACAGTTATTAAAATATTATTGCCAGTAAAGTACATTAAACCATTACAGGTTGTCTTCAAAAAGGCCCTGTTATTTTTGACTAGATCAAGATATCCAGATGAGGAACTCCTGCTCTAATCCAAATGGGGTAAATGATTATGTCTACATCTGAGTGGGTAACTACTATAAATACCTATCATATACCCCACGAGCATTTTAACTACTCCATGCTGAAACTTTATCTTATAAAAACTTATGCAAGGCTTTTATGTTGAACTGACTCATTTATCAATGTACTTGCTTAATATAATTCAAGCATCTAAAGATGTGTTAATTGCATTTACAGTGTCATGGCTATCATAACATAAACGAAAATTGACTTTCTTTCAAAATTTGCATGCAGTGCTAAAGTCTGTCTTGGTAAACTGTTTTGATAAACTTCTTTGAGATGAAGTGCATTTACAATTATGATTCTTACTTATATGAGGTAAAACACATACACTATATACAAGTGTGTGTGCCTGTACATGTAAATGCATCTAATGTGATTGTTGAACTATGAAGATGACCTACTAGGTATATGAATGTGAACAATATAAATGATGTACATCCAACTCACTGCACTTGTTAGAGTACCTAATACCCTGTTCATGGATATAAATGAATAAAAAAAAAAAAAAGGTTTTGTTGCTCTCAATGTGGTAAGAAAGGTCTGTATGCAGCACTTTTGCAATCACAGCACCTGTCCTAAAAGCAATCAACTGAGATCCTATTTAACTGATCAACCAAGAGAATGGGTATCTACAATCAAATTGTGTGTGCCACCCTACTGACTGGTAGCGGTCTAAATATCTTACAACAAAACATAAACTGAAGCTTCAAAGTTATCAAAATGTGATGTCCAAAATAAAACAGAAAAGAGGATATCTGTAGGGGATGACTGAAGTTGGGCTGAGTGATCATGTGTTCTCAACAGAAGAACTCCATCTTATTCCACATCTTGTACTCTGCCTCTGTGTTTTCATAGAACTGTATGGCCTGCAAAAAGAAAAATACATAAAATGTAAGCATGATAGGGATTATATACATTCTGAAAATGTTCTAACTTGATATATCAAGACACATAACATCCACATGACCACAGCTTCCTTGCAATCTACCTTTCAAAAAATTCAATTCCCATACCTTTACCACTTCCTTAAAAAAAGCTGGTAATCAGTCTACTTTCTAACACTTTACAGAATTCTCTAATACAAGCCATCTACTGTTGTGATCTGGAGATCTGACGAAGTTCCACTAAAAGGCAATACTATAATCAATAACTAAGCTGTTATTCCTGTCAAGCAATATGATAATCACTTGCTATGTTGCTATTCCTATCATCCTGCTAAGACAACACATCAGCCCTTGTTACTGGTGCTGCCATGTGCAGTGTCAAGACAGGATAAACTGTGGTAACCAGCTTAGCTTATGTGTGAACAAGTTTGCTTATTTTTGGCATTGGTCTACAAAAGGAACCCATAATAAGTCTAAACTCTTTTGTTTTGCAGTGTGGCATTGCCTTGTCTGCTAATGAAGATGTGTGGTTTTTAGCTCATCCATACCTTATGAACAGTGATGTACTCAACTGATGTATTTATCTGAGACATGCATTGGTGTATGTGACAAGTTTTCTACCTTTACATACTATGTGATAATCAACACTCCACAACAACAGTAAATACAGATTCTAATCTTTAAAATCTATTGTCAGTTGGCTGTGTCAACGTTACATCCACCACATGGGTTTCAACGGAATCAGTGTGTCTTCCTTAGTCCATCAATGATGACTTTGATTGAAATATAGTTTTTGATCATTCACTGTTAATGTTTAGATGATATATACCATACATGTGCATTTAGATGTACACAAGGGATACATTCTCTTCTGGTAACTGGCAAGGCAACACTGTGTGTAGACTATTTTCTAAAGTTTACTATATTCATTTTGAACAAATGTAGGCATTAGCTTTACCTGTTAGAGTACATTTAATGACACTATTAAGTTTTTCATCAATCATTTATTGTACAAGCTTCATGCTTATAAAGTCAACATCATTTGTTGACATTTGTTGAGTTAATACTGCAAACTTATGAACTCTTAACTCAGTTTTTGAATAGTTCTTTTCATTGTTTTATAATGTTTCAAGCACTATAGCAACAATTCCAATACTAATACTTCATTTGATTTCTAAGAAATAGAAGTGAGTTTTAAGATGCAGTTTAAATTTCTGAAGAATGAAATTAATAACTTACCGTTGTTTACTCACAAATAAATATTCATATAACAATGTGGGAAATTCTTATGACAGGCAAGGACACCCTGAACCTATTTTTAATCTATGGTAATTTTTCAGTGACTCATATATCATGGAAGGAAAGAAGTCTTCATAATCTTTTCAACACCTAATTGCATTTCCAATCTTAATGAGGTTCGCCTCAAGAACAAACAAACAACCTCATTTGCATACATCCATTCTCAAGCTCTCACATACAAAGTAATGATACCAGTATCAACAGTAACAAATGACACCTGTTGAGTTCTGTCAAGAGGGATTTTCTTAAGCACTTAAAAATTGGTAGCTTTCAATGAGAAGTGATGTTACACATTAATACATTATCTACCTTCAGAGAAAAGGAAGTTACACTAAAATGTTGGCAACAATTTCACATTTAGAAACACACCATTTGAATATCTTTGGAAAGTTCACTCATCTGTTGATCATGAACCTTCTTCAGCTTCTCTTTCTGCTTTCCCTGTTTCATGGCAGTAATCTTGCGTTCTTCGATAAATCTTTTCGTGTTGTTCTGATTTTTCTCTTTGAGTCGACGGTCCCTATCAGCTTTAGTTTTGAGGGTCTTATCTTGATTGACATCTTTGGCTGTCTCCATAGCCAACTTGGCTTGCTGGGCTTTCATGTCCTTCAGGTCCCTGGAAATTACCTTTGTAAAGTCTCTAAAGAAAAAAATCTGCTTCAAATGCTACAGAAGTATGTGCCAACTTTATCTAAAGATGCAAAATAAAACCGACATGAGCTACCTATGTATTAAATAAATACAAGATTACTTGCCTCTTCTGTACATATCAGAGTGCATCAATGTCCGGCTTAACTTTGATGTGATACCTGCTTAACACTAAATACCTAAATATCTAAAAGCCTTCTTCAATCCTTCTTTCTTTTCCATTTCCCCCTCCACTTCTGAACAAATATGAAAAAAAATCAGTCAATAAAACTATTCTTGTAAGCTCCATGTATGAGTCCTCGCCCCCAGGGCTTGGATCTGTGGTTTGCATTTGGCATTTGCCTGCCATTGTTCCTGTGTAGAAACCAGCCATCTGACCAGCTATGTTGTGGACTTCTATTCCTTCTAATGTCTTTTCCTCTTAATATAACCTTTCTACCACATAAAAACATGTCTAACAGCACTTGCAGAGTCCTAATTAATATATATTTCCTTTTCCTATTAATATATATTTCCTTTTCCTTTCACTTGAGTTTGCTTTAATTTGGGGCATGTTCTTCCCAAGCCTTGGTGGAGAAAAAAAAAATCACAGCATTGGACTGGTGCACCACTTACTAAATTCCTGTTGTTCATGCTCTTTTGACCAGCCTATTACCATACTCTGACTAAGGATGTGGGTTTTGTATTTCTTTTCAGTATGAACTCTAACTTATTCTAGAGGTTGTTGGGGAAAAAAATTCAGGGATGCCACACAAAATAAATCTAAAATATGGGAATATGATGTAATGTTGTGTAAAAAGTTTTGCCAATCTCTCTCTTTAATATAAATCCATGGAATATAAAATTCTCTTCTTTAAACCCTACATGCAATTTAACTCACTGTTCATGCTTTCCTTCCATTTTCTTCATTTGCCCTGCTTGCTCCTCTTCCATAAGCTTTTTCAGAATATCCTCCTGACTCTTGAGATGCTCCTTCAGTATTTCCCATTCTTCTTTCCTATGTTTCTCCATCATTTCAGACCACTGTTTCATCTGTTCTGTCACTAATGCCTTGATCTTTGGATCATCCATCACATCCCTGAAAAAGTTATTATTTTCATGATGAAAAAGATTGCCATTATCATTAAAACTGTATTTCCAGTGTGATACAGATGTCGACTAAAAAGGGTGGGGATGGGGCTAGAAACCCTCCCCTATTTGTATTTCAATAAAAGTGGGAACTAAAGGAGCCAAGTGAGGAGTGCTCATCCTCCTCAAAGGTTCAGGCTGGGGTTTGCACATGAGAGGAGTAAGTGAGAGGATAGGTGTTCTATGTTTCAGGAGAGGATCCTGAAAGATCAGGTTCTTAGTGAAACTAGGCTCAAGAGAGCAAGAATGGTTTGGGAATGTACTTGGGGCGAAGTCTGGGATTTTAGAGTAAGAGTGAAAGAAAATGAGTAGTTGTGGCCTATGGTCCTCATGAAACTTCTTCAAGTGTCCAGACAATATCTACTGATAAACTACTTGAAATACTCTTCAAGATGTCACTGGAGAGTGCCAAGGGAAAGGATTTATAAGAATGGAGAACGGGAGCCACAAATCAGACACACTGAGAGTGTGGTCTGTAAGGTTCTGTAAAAGATAATTAGAAAGGAAATTACGTATGTAAGAGACAGCACAGCTTTATGGAAAAGAGGTCATCTGCAACAAACTTTTTGGATTTCTATGAGAGAGTGAATTCTGTCCTAGACAAATGAGAAGTTACTGCTAATATTCTGAATATCAATTTTGCTAAGACAAAAACAAAGCAGTCATCAGCCAAAGGTAATGTCTTACAGAAATACACATAAGAATGTAGCTCTACTCACAGGAGGAAAGAAACTGAAAAACAAGAGTCAAGAGGATTTTGGAAACAGTAATCTATGCAGGCTCCTATGGAATCAAAAATTATGTGAAAGGACACAGAGAATTAAGCTAAAAAAAAATGACAGTGTGAGAAGGGAAGCCAAAAGATGAACCACATTCATTTGAAAATCCTTTCACTTCAACCAAAAGTGCTGCAATGGGTAACTAAATCTACATGAGCTACAGCTTTAATCTCTATGTTTTGCTTCTAAAAACTGTATTTTGGTTATGGACATGAAAGCATTATCACTGCAGGCATATGAAACTAAACATTACAGTTTCTCCAGAACACATTTTCAAATTAATTGTACAGAAAGACAAGTTGACAGGTGCTACTGTTTCAAGAGACTGAAGGCAATCGGCAAACACATATGAAAAACATATTGCAAATAATATGCTCAGAACTGTTTGAATTAAATGAAGAAATGGTTTACAGAATAAGGATGTATATAAAGATAATTATTTTGTTGTAACTAGGGATTTTTGAAAAAAAAAAAACCTTCTGTATTGCACTACAATAATTCTGGAAAAAATTAACAAGTCATTCTATTGAAAAGGTCACAAATGTCAGTTCAATCTCATAAATAGTAAACACAGTATGTCATACTAACTTTTTACCCTTTGCAAGTTTCTCAATTGCACTGCACTGGCCTTTCTGGATTGATAATCGCTCCTTCATGTGCTTTTTTCTCAAGCTTTCCAGTTCCTTTTGCTGTTTCTTGGTTGCTTTCAAGAAGTTCTTCTGAGCACGGAGTGTCTCAAGGTTGATGGGATCAAATTCAACTGTAAGGGAAGGGAACAACCTTCATTACTCTACTCTCATGAAATATCATACGTGTTATGATAGGTAGTAGCTGGTAGGCAGCCAACAACCAGAGGTAGTATATCACTGGTACTAACTGCCTGGGTATCGGACGGGTTAGTGATGGTTGCCTTGTGAGCCAGCACTTCAGTGGCTGCAAAGTTGCTCTGACCTAAGTAGCTGTCCTTTCTTTCTGCCTCACCCACAAGTGGACTGCTGGTATTCTGTCCACAAAAATACAATCTCTTTGTCACACATAACACTCGACAACACTTAACTCCTGGTCTTAATTTTTCTTGCAGAGTGTTATGCACAAGCACTACTTCTTGGCAACATGGTAGGAGCAATAGACAGAAGCAGTAGGGAGGGACATTAGACATGAGCATTAGGTAAAAGTAATAGGTTGGAAGATTAGGTAGAAGTAGTCAGTAGGAACGTTATTTATAAACCTCTGAAAACAGTGCACTTGAGTTGCCCTTTGCTAATGGCCTGTCAAGGGTTAAATACTGAGTTATGGAGATCCTTTTGCTATGGCCACCCCCTTACTAATACTGTTGTTAATTATGCAAACTTTTATAATTCTGCTTTTATGAAAAATTATCAATGGAAAACAAGGATAATAAAATTATTCATCATATATGTACATGTGTACTTATGTATATAGCTGAGTAGGTATATGTGTATATGTTGATATGTATGTATATGTACGTGTTTGAGCATATATGTATATATGTGTGTACACGAGTGGATGGGTCTTTCTTTGACTGTTTCTTGGTGCTACCTCGCTAATGTGGGAAATGGCAATCAAGTATAATAAATATATACTAAATAACAAATAGTATAATATAAGCTGCAGTAACTCACTTGACACCCAAAACTTACTCCTGCACTTTTTAGCACATTGCTCCTAGAAATCTAACACTGTCATAGAGATAGTAGTAGACAAAATATACTTCTGAAGAGTTTTATTTTCAGAGCATGTAAAATGGTCAGGGGAAACCATGGAAAAGTCTGTGGGGCCTGATTGTGGATAGGCGGGCTGAGGTTTCGGTCTAGCTAACACCCAGAGAGGACTGAGCAAATGTGACCATTTCTTCATCTGTTCCCTGAACTACCTTGCTAACACAGAACACAGCAAACAAGCACTAAAAAAAAAAATATTTACGAGGATAAATACATTTTCGGAGGGATTGTATTTTTGTGGACAAAATAAAACAAGACTACAGCTATATACTATAAAAAACCTTGTCAGAAAAGGGCAACATACCCAATAAATGTGTGGGTGTGCATCATCTTTGGAAATGAGAGGAAACTAAGTACAGCAAAAACAATAACTGATGACTGAATATACAGACATTTCCCAAATGGGCAGACAAATAAGCCAAAACTGAACACTTCACCACTATCTTTTGATGGAAGAATGATAGCTAAAAGTTACTTACTAACTTCCTCCTCCTTCTTAGCTCCAGCAGCACCAGCTCCTGGTTTGCCACCAGCTGCTCCAGGTTTGGCAGCTTGTCCTCCTGCCTTGCCACCTCCTTTACCTCCTTTCAGAGCATTGGTGTCAATATCAGAGGCCTCAATACCCATGGCCTTCATCTGTTGCTCTCGCTTTTCTTGTGCACTCAAAAATGCTCGAGGATCCGAAAGGGCATCCATCAAGTCTGAAATAACACAATTCATTAAGATAATATAGGTTAATTGTAGATGACTTATACAATAACAAAGTAATGGGGAAGTATTCTTTAACTTTTATGAACGGTCAAAAATCAAAATGCTTTACTACTGTCATTCACGTTTGAACGTTCCATTTCACACTATGCAACAAACTACACAAACAAACTTTTTGAGAGCATTAAGTTTTTCAATATATCATATACAGAAAAAATTAGGTACCTACCACCAAGACCATCAGGAACATAGATCTTCAGTTCAATGTTACAGAACAACATAGGAAGTGACATTGGGAAGTTGCCTTCAGTGCGAAGAGAAATATGGCGATAGCCTGCCTGCAGGCCATCCAAGGGTAGGATCCTCTGGCCCAGCATCTTGCCGTTTTCATCATACACACCAAATCGGAGCACAGCCAAGTCAGGTAATACAACCTATTTCAAGAATAAGCAGTGTTAGACTATATCACTGGGTTGCATTCCACTCTGATGTGAATTCTGGTGTGGCCTGAAATATTTCAACTACTATTTTCACTTATAATGATATACATTTATAAACAATAAATTGCACAAACAGCACATTTCTATTTGCGTTAAGTCATGAATCTAAATAACTCTATCACAGTAAAATTACTCCAACCAAGATCTCTTCCAGTTAGAATACATATACTAGTAAAGTATTTGTTTTCTTTTTGCAACAATCAATGACACAGGTACAGTTTTATGAGATAGTGTACAGATGTAACCCCTGTGCAATTAAAGTACAGCTTAGGTTTCTGTGACACACCTTACGGAAGAGGAAAGGCTCTTCATTATACTGTGGGTTGAGTCCATTGCCAGGAATCATGCGAGTCCTGAATTCCTTTCTAATGGTGTCGGTGGGCAGGCCATACATATCCACTTCAACGTACGTTCCAACCTTCTTGTCTGACAAGAACTGACCAGCAATAACCTAAGGGTTGGAAGGTGATTCACATCAGACAAAGAAAATATAAAGAAAAATGGTTTATATGAAGTAAGGGAGCCTTTATTCTGTTAGGTGGAATATGTTGGATGAGATTTTTTTTTCATTAAATCACAAACACTAAACAAGCCTTTAAAATGAGCTCAAGTGACAAGCACAACAAGGCCCTCTGAGCCAAGTCAATCAGAAGCCTTCATTTTAAACTTCCAACTTGCTAATCAATACTAAACACACTTCTGTGAAGATCAGTTACAGATTCTAAAATGTGGTCTGTGAGACTAAGTAAAAGATCATTATGCAATTCTATTTTGCTCGACCCATTGGTTTCATTCAACTAAGAGTTCATAACAATGCCTACAAGAGGACAGACCTTATTTCTCATTCTTTGGTGAGTTAGAGAATCGATCTGTACATTCATTTACAAAATCAGTAAGCAGCTGATTCCTGAAGACTGGGCATTTACGATGTTTTCTGGTCATTTATACTTTTGTTTATGGTTTTGTGTACCTCATGAGTCTAAAAAGAGGCATGGAAAAGACAAACAAAGACAATGTTCCTCAGTTTTCCCTTTCTAAAATGAGAAAAATAGCTTTTTAGTAGAACAATTAATTCATATTATACTTTCATACAGCTATAATTATTTCTACAGGCTTTTATAACATCTAAGGAATGTACCAGAATATGTCTCTCACACTCAGGCCAATGTTGCTGAAACATAAGTAGCTGCAAGTATTTGGAATCATGCATTTGTATATTTGGCCTATCTGCTATCGGAGTTTGGATGTGAAGATATTAAACTGTCTTGCATACTAAGACAGTTCTTCAACAGCCATATTCTGAAATATCTAATAGCTGTGTATATGCAACCATGCTAAAACTTGATGATAACAGAAAAAGTGAAAAATCCTTAATCTACAAAAGCCCCCATAAGGGTCCCTCGGGTTATATAATAATAATGAAAACAACAATACTGCCTGTATTGTATTAGTGATACAAGTGGATACTTGAACTGCAGAGGTAGAGGCCTGTTGAGTATACCTGGTAAACTGTATAGGAGAGTGGTGATTGAGAGGGTGCTGGCACACACTTAGCATCAGATTGGGTTGATACAATGCAGCTTCAGGAATGGTAGAGGATGTGTGGACCAGGTGTCTGCTTTGAAAAATCTGTGTGACAAATATCTAATTTAAAGAAAGGGAAAGATCTGTATGTACCATATATGGATCTCAAGAGTGTAAGGTAGGGTTGGTAGAGAAGGTTTGTAGGAGGAACTACGATTATACAGTAGGGCAGAGAAGCTAATAAAAGCTGTGAGAAGTTTCTATCAAGACAGTAAGGAATGTGCGTGTGTAAGTAGGTAAGAGATATGGGTGTGTTGTTCCAGGTGAAGGCGGGTCTGTGTCAAAGGCATGTGATGTTACCATGACTGTTTGACCAGTTTATGGATAGGATGAAGAGGGAAGTATGTGTGATGGTTCTGGAAATAGCCATGGAGCTGCATTCAATTGGGGTGGGATGGCCTGGGAGGTGAGTCAGTTGTTGTCTGAATGGCTTTGGTGTTGCACTAAGTGAGAAACTGCAGAAGTTGGAGTCTGATTTTGGGAGTTAATGTGAACAAAAGTAAGGTAATGAAATTTAGCAAGGAAAAGAGACAGGTTGTTTGGAGAGTGAACTGGAATGGAGTGAACCTGGAGGAAATGGATACCTGGGAGTGGATATGGCAGCAGAAGAAACTATGGGAACTGAAGTGAATCATAGGGTGAGTTAAAGATCCTAGGTGTAATGAGGATTATATATTGGATGTGAATCACAGGCTCAATATAAAATAGTACAAAAGATGGTGAATGTTTCACAAATGAAATGCAAGAGGATAATATGTGATGCCAAGACAGTTGCTTAAGTAAGAAAAAGGTAAAACAAGTGAGGTATTTAAAAGAGTATAGTTAAGAGAGCTGAAGAGTGTGAGCTGAAACAGTCAGGATAAAAATATGGAGTGGATTAGGGAGGACATTGTCTCATATGGCTTATATGTCAGATTTGGTGATAGCAAGGAGAGGAAAATGAAGACGAGATGAATGGTTGGCATGTGAAAGATGCAAGAAGGTGCAAAGCATGCATCGGATGTATTAAAATGAAGAGATCTGGTATACAGGGGTGATATGCTGTTTATGGGCTGTACAAGGGTATGTGAAGTGGTCTGGGGAAACCATGTTAAGACCTGTGGGGACTGGCTGTGGATAGTGTGCACCATTTTGGTGCATTATACATGAAAGCTAGAATACAGATGTGAGCTAATGAGACCATTCTTCATATCTTCCTAGAGCTACCTCACTGACATCTGAAACTGTGAACAAGTATGGAGATAAAGGTAATAATAATACTGTGTGTACTCATCTTACTACCATCTTCATCACTCAAAAGTAAAACTACTAAACAGATACACAATCTGAGGACTAAAATACATTATGCAACAGGTTCATCGAATCAATTTATCACATCTCTTCCTGGGTGGGGCTTCAGTCTGTATAATGTTATAAAAAGTTTAATACGAAGTAAAAAGTCTTCTCTAAAAGAGTTATGAAGGGATGTACTGATGTTTTATCCCCTGAAAAATGCTAACTCATTGAGAAAAAAGTATCCTGTGTAATGCCTATAATCATAATGAGATTTTCCATCAATATCCACTAACTTTATTGATGTTCTACATGATATTCCCATGCTGTGACTTAAAATGCAATCTGAGTGCAACCATACTGTATAATACTCAACATATGGATTTGTGCCTTTACATGGGCAACATGAATCAAACATTCTGAAAGAAACTAAGAGAAATACTATATCCATGAATCATGGTAGAAGAGACAATAAAGCCCCTATTAACAAAATACGTACCGTCACTGCAACCTGGGCTGCAATCACTCCATCTACAGGAGACTCAGCAAAAGGATCAAAGGTCCTGTCAATACGTCTCATAAAGTCTGGCTTGAGGAGGTAACCACAATTTCCGTTGTACTCAAACTTCCCTTGATTGAGCTGCATGGGGAGATCTGAGGTTTGGAAATTTAAGGAAACCATCTGGCATCCTGCATTCCAAAATACCTGTAAAGGGTATTGCTATCTATAATCCAAATACGTCAAAAATCAATATACATATATATATATATATATATATATATATATATATATTCAGATTGGGGAAGAGCAGTGTGGTTTCAGAAGTGGTAGAGGATGTGTGGATCAGGTGTTTGCTTTGAAGAATGTATGTGAGAAATACTTAGAAAAGCAAATGGATTTGTATGTAGCATTTATGGATCTGGAGAAGGCATATGATAGAGTTGATAGAGATGCTCTGTGGAAGGTATTAAGAATATATGGTGTGGGAGGAAAGTTGTTAGAAGCAGTGAAAAGTTTTTATCGAGGATGTAAGGCATGTGTACGTGTAGGAAGAGAGGAAAGTGATTGGTTCTCAGTGAATGTAGGTTTGCGGCAGGGGTGTGTGATGTCTCCATGGTTGTTTAATTTGTTTATGGATGGGGTTGTTAGGGAGGTAAATGCAAGAGTTTTGGAAAGAGGGGCAAGTATGAAGTCTGTTGGGGATGAGAGAGCTTGGGAAGTGAGTCAGTTGTTGTTCGCTGATGATACAGCGCTGGTGGCTGATTCATGTGAGAAACTGCAGAAGCTGGTGACTGAGTTTGGTAAAGTGTGTGGAAGAAGAAAGTTAAGAGTAAATGTGAATAAGAGCAAGGTTATTAGGTACAGTAGGGTTGAGGGTCAAGTCAATTGGGAGGTGAGTTTGAATGGAGAAAAACTGGAGGAAGTGAAGTGTTTTAGATATCTGGGAGTGGATCTGGCAGCGGATGGAACCATGGAAGCGGAAGTGGATCATAGGGTGGGGGAGGGGGCGAAAATTCTGGGGGCCTTGAAGAATGTGTGGAAGTCGAGAACATTATCTCGGAAAGCAAAAATGGGTATGTTTGAAGGAATAGTGGTTCCAACAATGTTGTATGGTTGCGAGGCGTGGGCTATGGATAGAGTTGTGCGCAGGAGGATGGATGTGCTGGAAATGAGATGTTTGAGGACAATGTGTGGTGTGAGGTGGTTTGATCGAGTGAGTAACGTAAGGGTAAGAGAGATGTGTGGAAATAAAAAGAGCGTGGTTGAGAGAGCAGAAGAGGGTGTTTTGAAGTGGTTTGGGCACATGGAGAGAATGAGTGAGGAAAGATTGACCAAGAGGATATATGTGTCGGAGGTGGAGGGAACGAGGAGAAGAGGGAGACCAAATTGGAGGTGGAAAGATGGAGTGAAAAAGATTTTGTGTGATCGGGGCCTGAACATGCAGGAGGGTGAAAGGAGGGCAAGGAATAGAGTGAATTGGAGCGATGTGGTATACAGGGGTTGACGTGCTGTCAGTGGATTGAATCAAGGCATGTGAAGCGTCTGGGGTAAACCATGGAAAGCTGTGTAGGTATGTATATTTGCGTGTGTGGACGTGTGTATGTACATGTGTATGGGGGGGGGCCATTTCTTTCGTCTGTTTCCTTGCGCTACCTCGCAAACGCGGGAGACAGCGACAAAGTAAAAAAAAAAAAAAAAAAAAAAAAAAAATATATATATATATATATATATATATATATATATATATATATATATATATATATATATATATATATATATATTACATGACAGCTAGAGAATGAGTGTGAACGAATGGGGCCTTTGTTGTCTTTTCCTAGCACTACCTCGCACACATGAGGGGGGAGGGGGTTGTTATTCCATGTGTGGCGAGGTGGCGATGGGAATAAATAAAGGCAGACAGTATGAATTATGTACATGCGTATATATGTATATGTCTGTGTGTGTATATATATGTGTACACTGAGATGTATAGGTATGTATATTTGCATGTGTGGACATGTATGTATATACATGTGTATGTGGGTGGGTTGGGCCATTCTTTCGTCTGTTTTCTTGCGCTACCTCGCAAACACGGGAGACAGCGACAAAGCAAAATAAGTGATGGATATATGATGATGTTGGTTTAGAAACAAGACACCGGTGCTTCTACGTGAAGTTAAGGATACAATGAAATTAATTTTCTGGGTCAAATTGCAGTAAAAGCATGAAGTGCATCAAGATGTAGCAGCAAATGGACAAGGCTTTCTGCACTGAAGCATACACTTGCTGGACCAGACGGCATCATCATTTCTAGAACTGATAATCCCTCCTCCCGCGTTATATATATATATTTTATCATACTTATAGATTTTCTTTTGATGTACATATATGTGTATATGACTGGATGAGCCATTCTTCATCTGTTTCCTGGGCTACCTCGCTGATGCAGGAAACAGCAATTATGTATAATAAATAAAATATATATTTTTTCATACATACTCGCCATTTTCCGCATTAGTGAGGTAACACTAAGACACAAATTAATGTGTAATAGTGCACTAAGTGATTCAACAGGCATTGTACTCAATATAATCTTATTCTTTATGTTGTATAATTATCTGGAATCTATATTGTAAGTATCATATTTACAAAATACATTCAATTCCTAAAACAACATTTGCCAGATTCAGTTACCTGGCAAGCATGCTAAAACCTGAGAAGCCATGGACACACTTGACCCAAACACCCGTGGTTCAATTCCCACTCTACTGCCTGATCGAAGGCCTGTAACTACAAGGAATTGGTGGAGTGTCTTTCACATGTAATATGCCTTGAAAGTGGCAATCATGCCCTGATTCATGGACTGAAGGAAGGAATTGGTGTTTCTGAGCAGAAATTCACCCAAATATTCGCATTCATCTCAGGCAGGTACTGAAAATGGCCCGATGTATTTCTTAGAATAAGCAGTGTCCTATCTGTATTTCATTATGACATCATCATAAAATGCAGGATGAGTAGAAACAAAACAGAACTTAATATATCCTAACTCATCAACAAGAAAAGACTATATCGTACATCAAAAATATTAGGGGAAAAAATTTTCATATTTCAAAATCTGTGACATTTTATGTGTCATTATACCCTAATTCTCATATGTTGTAACTGTGAAACACTGCAATATGAGCTGTTGTAATTCTGGGGCTTGTGGCACGAACTTTAATAGTGAAAAGGGTTCATACCAAGTGCTAACTGTAATTCCATTTTAATATTTTCACCTAATATTTCTTCCCAAGATGAATATTGACAATCACCATTATGTGTTTGTCTATTCTTCTCTTTGAAGACAAACTGTACTACACCTATGGGATATAGTGTAAGAAATCATTCCGTGGTAAAGGGAGGCATCACTACCTGTTTATCTGGCTGTATTAGTTACACACCTGAGGCATGTAGTTAGAGGAATCAACTCTGGCACCCTTGGGATAGATTCTAGACATCTGTCGTTTGTTGTAGTTGACAAACTCAATGGCCTGAGTCTTGAGGTAGCCTAATCCCATTGTTTCAGAGAATGAGGACATATTGTGGTGGACATTCTTTTCTGGAGATCAAAAAATAAGATTACAGCTCAGACAGTTATTCACTAATACACTAATAAATAACCAAAGCTTTCCTAAAACTCTCTGATCACAAAAAAATTATGTCAAGAAATGTCAGAGAATGAATTAAACATAAAATGCAAATAGTGATAATACTCTTAAAAAAAAGTGTAACCAATAAATAACGTTCATACAAAATTGCTTACAAGTACACTGCATATAATATAAAATTATAAAATAAACATTACAAGAAAAATATATTGTATACAAGAATAGTAAATCAAGGAGGCAGTAAAACAAAGCTGATACTTAAATATCTACAGCCATCAAAACATTATATGAAACCTATTTTGTTTTCCTGAAATTTCAGTTTCATGCAAAAATATTCTATCATTAATTCCAATTTCATTTACATAATTTCCATACATGAAGTAACATTGTGTAGGATATTTTGTGCAGCCTTGGATCTCACAGATTGTGCAACTCCAAGGCCAACAGATGGAAGACTCCGTATTACTAACTTCAGAGACCACACTAACATCATTCCAAACTCTGATTGTGGCTTTTAATCTTACCTCTGTCAAGTCTCCTACATTGTGTTTTCTCATAGTCTTTAGTTTTACACTCTTGTTCTTTTATTATCTCTTTTCACCAGCTGCAGACCCAAACTTTAGCACTGGAAGATAGCTTTCCCAAAGAAGGGTACCACATGCATGTTTTCTAGTTTCAGGTTGCCATTCATACAAATGAAATTACAAAACAATGATACATCAGTCCCTCTCAATCTAGTTTGTTCATTGACATTATACAGGAAGATCTGAGCATAACAAAAATTAATGCCTCCATTTTCTCATCCCTTCTGCATGTTTCAGTGTTTCTTGCTGAATCCTTATAAAAGAAGAATAATCTTCATCGCTAAGTAGGGTTTGCCTTGCTGTATTCTGCATCATCCTCATTATGTCATTGTTTTCACTGAAAAGTTAGTTTTGCTTATCAAATCCTTTTGGAAGACTATAAACAATCAAAATAATTATGCAACCATCTCTTGCTGATACTTTTCCATTATCTATAACCTATGGCTGTCTCTGACTATAAAGCAAAATTACCCTCGACTTCTGTCCTTTCTTACAATCTTGCTACCATTCTCTAAAGTTTCTCATGTTCAACTGTTCTGCATTAACTGCTATTCCACCTGCATTCACACATATTACATTACAGCCTACTCTCTTACTGCTTGATATTCCTGGTATCTTTGACTCAGTGCGGATGGTGATTCGGTCCCTGTTCCCTCTATATTCCCTCTATTTTTTGGCACTGAAATTCTGCTTTTCTAGCTTCTACTGTGTTTGGTCTCCGAGTCAACAATCAACACATTTTTTCTCATGATATTTAAGCATGCTTATCTGCCTTAACACTGCTTTGTTCTCAGAGTAATCTTTAAAGATTTTGCCCTTTTGCTGTTAAAAACATTTTCATGATCTTTTGTTCAACGAATTCCAGAGGCTATACCTCCCATGTCTATAGGCTCTAGTACTTCTCACATTCTTTCCTTTCTTTGAATAAGAACATGGTCCTCATCCACTAAAAATTCCATCATCATTCTGTATCTTTTTCTCTCCTGTTTCACTATTCCAATCCGTATCGATTTTAAAAAGTTCCTGGCTAATTCTTAGAATGTGTTTCCATCCACCCCAAGCTTTGGGTTCTATTCAATGGCAACTTATTTGCAGTATTCTGGCAACATGTTGGATACAATATCAAAGCCTTAGTCCCTTTCTCATACAGATTCCTGTCAATTGTCTTGTGCTAGAGTATAGTCACAAGGACTTCTTTCACTGTGTCCCATCTTTATTGCTTCGCATTTGCTTGAGTTGGTCTTCATCAACCATGTATCCAATCAACTTTATTTTTTATAATACATACTGTCATGGCAAGGGCAAAACATGCCTCATTCAAAGCCATCTCAGGTGAAATACCATAAAAACTAATCAGGTGTTTACTGACTTACTCTGCAAGGTAGAAAGGTGATGGGAAGAGGGAAAAATGACTGGAGGAAGAGAATCCCACAGTTTACTTGCTTTCTAAACAGAAACTGTAGGAAGCTTTAGATACACAGATGTATACCTTGGGTCTAAGCCTTGACGGAAGGGACATATGTGGAGCACTCAAAAAGGCACTCCCAAAAATAATATCCACAGAACAAGAAGGTGGCAACAATGCAGTATATTGAAAGGGATGGTTGGAAAGAGGAGATAATTGGGGAATTACTAAGATGGAAGGCCTACATTTCCACTCTCACCAAGAGAAAGGTTGAAAGTTGATGTGATTCTGGTCATAACCACATAATCATCCATAAACATGCAGGAAAATGAATCCAATCCTTCAGGAAAGTCATTAACACACATCAGGAATATCAGTGGCTCAGAACCCAAGTCCAGTGTCACACCACTGGAAACCCCAACACACATAGATCTCCTCTGATATGTTATTATCTCCCAAATGAGATAATATCTGATACAATGAAGTGCTAGACAGGGATCTGGTAACAAGGGAATCTCAAATAGAAATGTCTCCCATAAGATGTTACTTTTTTCATTCAAATGGGATTCCAGTTCAAGTACTGTGCAGTGCTGTTTTGCATGAAATTTCATATAACTAACACTCAAAGCTTATTCATAAATCTTCAGTAAAAAAAAAGTATTTCCACTATGAAAAGAAAAAGGGGGAATGTACAAATAAAATCAAAGGCTATATTTGAGGAAAAAAAAGACAACAAATACTTTAACAAGAGAATAAATCTAACATTCAAAGTAGTAAATTCATAACAAATAAAAGTAATTCTGAGCACAGTGATGTTAGATAAAAAAAAAAGAGAATATTTCAAAATAAACAGTGAAAACAAATCAAATCATAATTAACATCATAGTGTCATCATCAACATAATCCATTTAAAATGAAGAAAAAATGACTATTCTTTACTAATGTTATAAACAATACCTGTTTCTGTTGATCATTTCTGTCAATCTATCAATAAACAGAAGAGACTTTTAATGTTCTGAAATGCATGATACACATAAAAAGAAGACAGACAAACAGTGACAATGAATAGAGTTTTGGAAAGTGATGAACCATAAAAAAAATTATGAAACTATGAAAAAGGTAAATCATACCATATAGATTCCAAAAGAAGTCATTCAGCCCCTTAACAGAATAACAATGGATAGAAGTGCAAGTATGGAAGTGAAGAGAGGATTAAGGGACAGCATAGTCCTCCCAACCCTGACCTATGCAGCCAAAACATGGACATGGAATGAGTCAGAGGTCAAGAATCCAGGCTGTGGAAATAAAGAAATAAAGGAGTATATGAGAGATGTGGTATGGCAGGTTAATGCAGAGAATGAATTGTGGTGTGGGTGAAACTTTATACTTTGAGGTGGTCTGGCCATTTGGAAAGAATACAAGACTGGGTGTTTATAAGGACAGTGTATAACATCAAAATTAAAGGGGTTGGTGTGAGAAGATCGCCTGTGCCATGGGCAAAAGGGGTGGAAGAATACTGGAGGAATAGAAATGGGGGAAAATGCATGGAATGGTGCATACGAGGACAGCATGTAAGGACAAGGATAAGTGGAGACTTTTGCCATGGCTACCCCTTGATTGGGTACATGATATCAAAGAAAATGATAACAGATGATGGCAATTACATACTAAGGCTCAGACAGAAGATGCCTGCAAGAACCAAACAGTGCATACAAAAAATTTAAAGGATTATGAAAATACTCGCTAAAATCAACTGTTATCAATACTGTCAGTAGCTTAGGTGTCCTCGTAAGAAGAGCCTAATTCTTCCAATATTCGTGCATGCGTGCTATTGTACAATACAGTCCTGTACATTACTAGTTAAATGTTAGAAAACATACTCTGGGCTTTGTCAATTATAATTGTACATAATATCTAAAGAAAAAAGCTTGTAAGATTCATGTTCACATATGTAGAACTACCTTACCATTTGCAATTACCTGCCTAAGGAGGAAAATAAGAAAACTAAAATGCTGTAATCTATTATGTAACATCACATCACACTACTGTAATTCATTACTGTGAATGCAATATTTCATAAAAAAAGATTTCAGTACTATGCAACTAAAGGAGGTATGAAGAAATGAAAACACTCTCTGTTGAACTCAATAACTAATCATCTATTGAGAGTGGCAAAATGTCTGTATAAATGGTAACTAATCCAATATCAAGTCACTGTGAGCATAATTCATGGGTCTACTGTACATTCACAAACTAATGCAAGACAATTTGGCTAATACGTGCAATGACATGGTAATCAGTATTATACCTTCAGCAACATCGAAACCATTGAAATGGACAGGCCAGGCATAATTGACCATGGATGACAGCCATGGGTGGATGTTAGTTAAGGATGTGCCAGAGTACTTTGGAGGTTCTGGTGCTCCCCCCTCAGCACCTGCCTCTTCCTAATCATGTATACAGAGTGCAAAAGGGGTCCATGCATCAAAGAACATCACACATTGGTAGCCAGACATGCAAAGAAAGATAAAATCAATGCATCAAACGGACATGTACAAAAAAAATATGGTATCATGCCAAGGACATGCAGGTTGGGAGGTATGTGCACTAACAAAGAACACCAAATCTCAAAACAATACACTGGAAATGTAGGGACAAACCAGTTATGATGAAAAATGGGTAAAAAAAAATTGGAGCACAATGTTTACATACATATACAAACAATCTTAATAATAATTAAGAAATATACTGCCTTAGATAATACTGCAGAGTAATTATAGAGAATCTGATTTCATTACTATCATTTTCTACTTAACAAATCTTGTTTATGTTTATCTTTTTTAACATGTTTTCTGATTAAATATCTCATATTCACCAGCTGCATTCAATCATATTCATTCACATATTTTCACCAATCTATTTCATTTGGACTTTACATTCAACTTTAGTTATCATAGACATCTGATGTGCATCACCAACACTGCACTGAAATATTTCTTTTTTCTGAATTTGTGCTAAGCGGGCCACCTTCCAGGCTTGGGTTTTCATGATTTTATACAGCATAAACAATATCGGCCTCTATCAACACTAATGATCATATAATTACATTTTGTCACATTCCATACTACACACAATGACTAGCCATTTTTGAGGAAGACAGCTAATAAACACTGCCATGCGATTCCTACATATGCTTACAGTATTCATCCACACTCACATAGAACACAATGGAAGATTCATTTGCACATATAGTTGCATGTGGCAAGTGTACCATTCTGTTATGAAATAATTGGGTCAATCTGATCATTTTGTTGTATGCCATATCCACAAACTTCACTGCATAATTATGGCCCTATGATTTGACACCATAATGCACAACTACTTGGCCATTTACTTATAAAAGATTCATAAACTATCTTGTCATCATTTAGGAAGCAATCAATTTCTTTTCTTCTTAAACTCCTCCAGCCTCAGTGAGGTAGCAACAGAAACAATCGAACAATGGCCTCATGCGCGTGCATCAACTCTCTCTCTCTCTGTTGTGTACAATATTATGAAATCTTAGCCTACCACTCATGACCAAACCCTACAGACTATTCCATAATCTAAATTAACCACTTCAAACACCCTGATTCAGCCCAACGACAACATGTCAACCCCTATATACAGTAACACATCGATCCAATTCATTCTATCCCATAAACGTTTCTCATCTTCTGTGCATTCAGGCCCCAAAATCCAAAAGCCTCCTTCACTTCATCCTTTCATCTATTTACCTCTTACAAATGTGGCATGAAATCATTAACAAATATATCAATGATTCCCTGAATTGGCCCAACTAGAATAAAAAAGAGGAAGAAAATGTCAAAGTTCTAAGAGCTACCTATGACCCTTCTGTCAGCTGATGCAATCCCTGTCATTCCTTACTCTATACATAAATTCAAGTAAGAATCCTGTCATTTTGGCTATGGCCCTAAGACTGAGCCTTGAGGCATGCCACTGATAAAATTGATTTCTCCGACATGACTTCTGTTCCCTACCATTAAGGTAATTTTGCAGTCCACCAAAGGAATCTCCAGCTCCTTTACCAACCTTGTATCCGCTACCAGTGTTAAATTCCTCCTGAATGTGCAATCCACCTAAAAATCTCTCCTGTTTAAGAAAGAAGCACATGCTACCATAAAAGTCTAAGAGACTCGTAAAGCACGACTTCTTTTCTCTGAACCCACATTGCTTCTCACTTAGGTTAGTTCTCCTTTGCAATCAATCATCTACTTTCTTTCTGATCATCTTTTCTATTACTTTCCTGACAACACTCATGAGTACAGTTCAGTGCCATTTCTCTATCTGCTTTCTTAAAAATTGTACAATATTTGCTTTCTTTCACTGACAAGCATCCTCTTGATATGACTTTTTGAACAAAATCTAAAGTTGCCAGTCATGTACACATCCTTTGAGCACATGTGGATACACTTCATCAGATCCATGCATCTTGATTGGATCAAAAACTTCACTACTTTCCTTATGTCTTTTCCAGTAGTTATATTACTTTCAAAGTCCTCTTTCCCATCCCATCTCATAACTAGTTATCTACTTGTAGCAATCAATTTGTATTGTACAGGGAGATAATTTTACACTCGTATAGCCTCATCTTCTGAACATTCTTTAGTATCACTAAATTTATGTATGTCTGAATTATAGTGTCCTCCTTTATGAGTACACTTTAGAATTTGTCAGTTCCATGCATAATTTCTCATCATCTTTAACAACCCTTTCCACTGAAATCTTCAGCCTAAAAAGTTGCTCTTTAACTAGCAATCTGCCCAAAACAAAAGAGTGATGAAAAGCTTGTCTGTATTAACTTTTATCATAGTCTCTCTGCTCTTTCTTCCAGTTCCTTATTCTCTCAGATTCTGGCTGGCTGTTGTACTGCCTTTATCTTCTCCATAATATATCACTATGTTCTTTAGTTTATAAACATTTTTTATTAGTCCTTATATATGCCACAATAAAGTAATTCCATCCCATTCACAAAGTTCCTTGCCTAATGCCCCTATATCTGAGATGAGGTTCGATGATACTCCAAGCCCATCCACAACAGCTCCTGCAGTGGATGAAATGCAAAAACCTAGCTACTGCCTCCACTGAGAAATCAACTTCATTACAAGATGATGATCAGACTTACTTATCCTCAACTTCAAATGGGCAACATGCCGATCCCATTAATTCAATTATTATGTGATCACCTATTAATGCCTTCGTCTAAATTGTACATTATGGAAATGGAAAGAAGGCAGAATTTTCTGCAAGTACAGTGAGTTAATCACTACTTACATAATTTTAAACTGGAAAAATCAAAAATCAATTTTTCTTTTTTCTTTTAAACTATTCGCCATTTCCCGCGTTAGCGAGGTAGCGTTAAGAACAGAAGACTGGGCCTTTGTGGAATATCCTCACCTGGCCCCCCTCTGTTCCTTCTTTTGGAAAATTAAAAAAAAACGAGAGGGGAGGATTTCCAGCCACCCGCTCCCTCCCCTTTTAGTCGCCTTCTACGACACGCAGGGAATACGTGGGAAGTATTCTTGATCCCCTATCCCCAGGGATAAAATAAATCTCCATAAACAATGCTATTCATTCTGCTACCAGGTCCCCAAAATCCAGCAAAATCTGTCATAAGCAACTGCTCTGCCCAAAGGATGCCAGATCTGAGACATGTGAGTGTACAGAAATTAAACACTGGCTGCTGTCTGAGGCCATTAAACAAATCTCTCTTGGTTTATAATAAGAGTTAGTCAATTTCAGGGACATTATCATAAAACTCAGACTGAACAAGCTATTTGAACAGTAGTCCCACTAGCTCACTGTCAAGCTCAGAAAATATCAACTTGAAATGCACAAATAAGAGAACAGGGGTGCTTTAAGAACATTTGTCCCAGAAGAATAAAGATATCATGTATTTATTCAAGTAGTTTAGCATTATGTACATCAAATGGGAAATGATAAGCAAAAACTCCATGCAAACAGGATTGAGAGTAGCAAGCAAGGTTACCTTCTGCTACATCAAACCCCTGGAACTTGACCGGCTGGCAGTAGCTGACGTAGGAGGAGAGGACAGGGTGGACGTGGGTGGTGGCGCCTGTGTACTGGTAGTAGAGGAAGGCTCGCTCCTCGGCTGTCAGGGGCTTATCATCTTCTAGCGAGGGCTGCGACACAGGGGTGGTGATGGTAGTGCACGAGTTACTCTACGAGGGACAGAGAAGGAGACGGAGGCTGGAGAGGTGAGGCGAGACGAGCTAGTGGCAAGGGTGGAGAACTCAGTGCTAGGATGGCTTTAGTCTTTCTAGCCTTAGATGAGGGGCAGCAAAGGATGCCTTCATACTGCATAGCATTAAGGGAGACAGGGGGCTTAATACAATTATGAACAGCAAAACGTTTGACAAAATCAGGTAAAATTTCTTCAGTGTCATAGATGACTGGTAGTGACAAATTTCATGCTGTACAATAAGACTGGGAATGAATGACCATGGTCTTATAATTTCCAGTTGGTAAGGATACAGGTTCACCGACATTGAGGCAACACCTACAAGCAAAGGAATGTGATATGAACAGAACCCATATAAAATTTTGTTTGGCCATCAAAGAATGTTTACACAGTTAAGGTTTATCCCAAGTGTGCAAATATGTTGGATTAGTTATACATGGAGAGAAACTGCATAAATGAAAAATTCACACAAAACTACACAGAAAGAGCTAAGAAAAAACATATGAACCACTATAAAAATATACTATTAACTTTCAGTAATGAAATGTATGTATGTATCTCAGTAGTACTATAGGAACTTGTGCTGGAACATTGTCCTCCATAATTCTTCATTATCAGCAAGAGACAAAGAGAGAAAAAAGGCTTATTCAGTCATATTGGCATATGAGAAAAGCTTACTTTTAGATTCAAAAGAGGGAAATCATACATATGAGAAAAAATACAGGAACAAACTGTTAAATCAGACTCTTAATGGAACTGAAGATAGAGTCCGGTGATAGACTCACAGAATTAGTTTGTTAATGAGAAAGTTTAGAAGTAATCAAAATAAAGAAACAAGTTCAGTATGAATTCAAGATGGAAAGCAAAAAGATATGAAGTACGTATCCTACTATTCTAAGAAAATCATCTAACTGAAACTTTACCAATAAAAATACTCATAACATATAACATATCAACAGCAATGCTGTGCCATAACAGTAGTCCTATTCAAAATCATAGTTATACTGTATGAACCTCTTTCAAAAGTTATCAAACAGTACTACTGGAAATATTTCTCAACAAAGAATACATAAATCAAAGACAAGGATTAGAGAATCTTACTGACATATAGCCTAAATCTGTTCCTGTCAACCAGCATTCCCTACTACTATCAATTCTCAGATATCTATGTATATATAACTTATACCTGTGATGGTGACTTAAGTATATTGTAATGAACTACAAAAAGAGGTAATAAAGGAAATATTCATTCTAAGTATTATGGTAAACTATGTGTCAAGATGCCTTGTTACATCACTTCCTCTTCAGTGAGTTCCACTGAAGTATACACAGAACTATAAAAGCAACATTTTTGGAAAATGACTTTACCAATCAGCAAAATATATAATTAAAATTCCAATAAAACACATCTACATATATGTGGATACCAGAAGTCCCATCCTAAAAGACTTTTTTTAAAAATACATTTGCCATCTAGCCTACTGTAAACAGCACCTCATGTACAACAAACAACAGAGCAGGTGTAAAACACTGCAAAGGTTTCCAAATCCATATCTTTCTGGAATATACATATATATATCTCTCATTTATCAAAATTCATTTACCATACTGTGTTGGGTAAATGAGCTATGAAGTTACACGTAATCATAATGGTACTAACTAAGCAGCTACAGAGAGGTGCTTATTCTACTCAAACTCTAAATCAGAATTTGTCTGATAAAAATTGCAGGGTAAAAATCAGAAACTCAGAGCATTTAGGTAGTACTATACCATCAAATAAATCCATCTTTGCCCTTACAGACAGTGACCTCTCATTCCACACATCCGTCAACATGCCAAGGACTAAACTTAGCCCCTACCATGGTTCTATCCACTGCCATAACCACTCCTATGTATATAAAACTTGTTTATCTCCTTGATTCAAACTCACACTCCAACCAAATAGTCTCTCACCAATTCTAAACTAAATAACCTCATTCTAATTACATTAACTTTCAACTTTCTCTTGTCACACACTAAACCAAAGTCAGAAACCAGTTTCTGCATTTTTTCACTCAAATCTGCCACCAAAGCAACTCATGAGAGCAATAGCCAAAATGATACCTACAGAATAAGGAAAGGGGAAGTAACAGTAGGGCAGGCCCTCTTTCTCCAAATAATTCACACATATTATTCAAAATACATTGAGAATTTCGTGAGTGGCACAAGCTACTCAAACAAAAGACAACAAGGATTCAGAAAGATAAAATTTTGCTTAATGAATATGAATATGAATATGAAAAAGTAAGTAACTTCTTATAAAGAAAGGAAAGATAGGTGGATTGTATATTCTTGAACTTCCAGAGGGCCTTTAATACTGATGAAGCTAAGATTCCATGCCAGAGTAAGAGAAGGGTTACAAACATGGAATGACACATTGCAACTTGGAAAAGAACACTGGACAAGTGAGGGAACATTCTTAAGCTGGGCAACAATAAAATGCAATGCTACTTAGAGCTCAGTGGTGTAGCCACTTTCATTTCTGATCTACAGAAATGACTTATGAAATGAAGGCATTTGCTGAGGAAGACAAACTATGTTAGCAGCATGAAGTATGAAGGAATACTGCAAAGACATCTAGAGAAATGGAAGAGATGGTCAGACAAATGGCTAATTCAACCCAATAAAATGCAAAGGAAAAGGGGGAATAAACAGGCTACATATAAATATCAAACAGGAGGAAACATGTAAAAAGGGTCATACTATCAAGGGGGCCTAGGACTTGACATCATAACAAGTCAATCACTAGAACATTACATGAGGAGGATTTGATGTCAAAACTGCCTTCAAGAATATGGAATGTAAGACGTTTAGGGAAGATGTATACAACAAAAATTTGACCCTACATGGTCCCCTCATCTCAGGAGGTAATAAAAGTGCTGGAAAGGGTACTCATGAATGTAACATGAATGGTACTGGATCAAGATATGCCACTTTGGAAGAAAAATGGATTGTGGGAGACATGATAACCACATGTGAATACCTCACACATCAGGAAGACATTTACATAACAGAATCCAAAACATGACAATATCTTTGAAAGTTACACACACACAAAAGAGCATTTCTTCAAAAAGTTATAGACATGGGGATCAAGCTAAACAAGAGGAAAGTAACTGCAAAAGGCATTAAAACCCAAACCCTACTTTACAAAGGTGCAAGGGTAAGAGGTGAGGTCCCATGAATAAGAAGCTCTCTTCCCATGAATAAAAACAAATACAACAATGCACACAAAATCTCTTTCTCTTCTCCACATACATTCACAAGGGCATATATTCACTCTCCCACATATTCAGTCTTTCATAACCATATCCTCAAATATTCTGATATTCTCATCACTCAAATAAATTCATTTAACTTGTGCAAAACTCAACACCTTACTTAAAGCTGTAAATTCTCATCCTCTGACACTATCTCGCAAACCCACTTCCATGTTACACATATTCTTCCTCTCCTCAAACAGTATCTTGTTTTGACAGTAAGTGGGCTCTAATAACTACATGTGCAAATCTATTCTTTTGTTTATTATCATAAAACAACTTCTGTTATTTGCATAGCTATCAATGACTAACTTGCAACAATTCTTTCAATGAAATCTCATCCTCATCAAAAAGTTGGTGAATAAATAATACCAGGTGAAAAATATCCTGAGTACTTGTCTTACTAAACAATGAATAAAATTTTCCTGTAAATTGTAAAATAATAAAACATCAATCAATTCAATAACTTGGAACTCTTTGTATGTTCCTCTATATCTAACCTGGACAAATGTAGCCAGCTCGCTCATGTATCTAAGCTATCTTAAACTAAATCCCTCATTCCCAAAACTTTGCACACTCAACCATTACACTTGTTCTCACCTTTGGCTCCTTTGGCTGTGGGTTGGCCTGAGAGGCATCCTCTTTTGCATCATCATCATCCACAAGTTCTAACTGACCCTTCAAGAACAATTCCAATTCTTGCTTTTCCACCTCTGGCTTTAGCCGCTTGTTCTTAATGAGGATCTTCCGCTTTAGCTGGTTGGGTGGTGGAAGAGGATGGCCTGGAACAAGCTGTAATAGAATTGGAGTAAACTTCAGTGATCATAATTTGTACATTTATGGTCAACTCAGCAGATCATTCTACTTTCTCCTTAAGAATTAACATGTATGTCACTGGTTATGTGACCACTGGTAGATATATGATTCTATATGAGTTAAACACTGAGAATGTTAAGCTGTCCATAAACTAAATTTCAAGATGTAAAGAATGTCAGTATTCTGGGAAAACAGTGAGCACAGTAATGAGGCTGACTTTAAAACTTATAAAATCCCATGCATAATGTAACTAACTACAAAGTGATGCCTAAGTAGTGTGTCAAGCTAGGACACAGCAGAGGACCTATACTTTCCAAAAACACTTTCAATGAATAACCATCATGAATCTTAATTTGTTGTCTGACAATTCGCCAGATATCATCGCATCAATTTATGTGATGTTGTTTTACTAGTTTGAGACATTAGTCAGGTAAACTGTGTCTATTCATCTATCTATATCTCTGATGCCTGTTCCATTCTGGAACTCCCTCAAGGGGATGACCACAGCAACAGAGTCACCATCACTAGTGAACTCTAGTACCACTTCTTAGCCTTTAGTGCCTCATCCTTTAACAGGCCACTGGCAGAGGGCAAGTCTAACACAGTGTTTGCAGAGGCTCCTACCTAATGTCCATACTGACTAGTGAGAATTACTACTGTGCAACTGATTTCATGACCAACAAACTGAAAAAGATTCACCACCTGTTTAATTTCACAGATCAATAAATACTATTATCCCTGGAGTGTCAGAAAGAAAAAAAATCCTCACAGTAATTCATTAGCCCATTAATATCTCAAGAAAGATATTTAAGTGAGCTAAGCAAAACCTCTGGATGGATATTTACATATATCAAGTTTTGCATCTCTATTTCAATGCTGCCAGTCAAGCCTGGGTGGTCGCTAAAATAAAAGTGCACAATAATTTCTCCCAACAGTCAGCCATCCTCAAGCCATGCCAATTACAGCATATTCTCAGGAGTTTTCTATGAAGGACAAGGAAAAAGGGGACCACACAGCCAGCCAACCAGACTTCCAATGCCCACCCTCAGAAGTTAACCTCATCAGAAATCACCTTCTGCTTACTAGCACTACACACAAAGTCCAACTGGAGCATGCTACAAACTGCTCATCCTGGTAACACTCCACTTGGCCCACCCAACCAATAAAAGGACTTAAAAACTACATTAGTAAAAACTGGGCAAAAGTACATGGAAAAAACTTTTAATATATCAGTATGGGAGATTTTCAATACCGTCTCATACTTTATCAAAATCTACAACCATGCCATTAAAATGTACAGCCTACAAGGGCATACAAACAAATATAACTCACACTTCTTCCTACAAGATACTCAAAACAAATAAACCAACTCAGACAACCTCACAACCACATAATATTTTGATACCCAGTTGCAACGACAAACATACAGCCCTTCAATACACAACTGGAACAATGGCTCAAACTTAACAAAGTGTCTACACAGCAGGCTTCAATAACCAGCTGCCAAGCAACCTCAAACATTAAACACTTGCATGAGAGAACAAAAATAATTCCAACACAATTTCACTTCAACATAATCAGCACTCGCTTCTCTGCAACAACCCCTTCCACCCAAAACACACCATAACCAACAATCAACCTCTACAAAAAAATAATAAAGCTTACCTCTCATTCACACAACAACAACTTATTCTTACAGATCCTCTCTCCTCCAACAAATATAACCAATGGCAAAACATTTACACACCATAACGACTTGAAACACACCAAACAACTGCCTTTTCAACCCAGTCTTATGCTGCATTCCAAATGATATTCACCCATCTGAAACTATCCTCCACAGCATGTAGTGAGTTATGCTTTCTCATCTAAGTTCTCCAGTTCTCCAACATTACAAACGATGATTCAACATATCACACAACTCCTCATGCCCAAACTGCAACTTCCATACTAAAGACACTAAACTTATTCCTCCACTCACCCTGCACAGACATACAAACATCACCACACTTTTTGACTCATGGTTCTACTTAGCAGACTTGGCTGGTTTCCTGAGAGTTGCAGTATCCTATGGCAGAAAATTAAAATACAAACAAAGTGAGAGATAGAAGATGAGGAGGAGGAGGAGAGGACAAGCAATGAATGAGATCTCACTGGGCTATCTGGTAAGGGTTCCTTGCAGAGCAGATCCCCAAACAGCTCATCACAATATTTGGCCAACTTGTACTGTTGCTTTTTGCAACAGTGGTTTTCAAAGGACAGGATAACAGGGTAATCTGAGGTGACAAAGGCACAGTCACGAATGGCAATAATGGCTTCCTTAAAGAGGATGTCAGTGCACATGGCCTTTCCATGAGTGATGATAGGCTCTTCATCTTCGCCCTTGCCATCCCAACAATCAAGCTCAACACACCTGCAAGGAGTAAGATGGTAATGGGATAAATAAGAACCGCTTATTGACCTAATTAATTTTGTTAGTGAAGGGTCATGCTTATGAGTTACACATAATGATTGAAATAAAGATTACTATCATATTACTATCACATAACATCTCTTTTGTTATATTTGCGATATGGTTATTATTACAATTCCCACCATCCAATATTTTTTGTGGTCTTCACACTACATTATTTCATAAAAGAAAAAACTTTTACTTTGAAATGAATAGGCTGCAGGAGCCTCACAAAGACACAAGAGGCTCTTCAGGTAGGGAGCTGAGAGTAAATGTGAATGAAAGTAAGTTTATTAGGTTTAGCAATGCAGAGAGACAAGTTAGAAGGAGTGTGAGCATGGTTAAGGGAGCTAAGGAGAATAAGCTGAACTAGTTTGGACACATGGATAGAATGAGTGAAGAGAGGCTGATGAGGACACCAGTCTGAAGTGGAGGGAATAAGGAGAAGGGGAAGAACAAATCAGAGATAGAAACGGAGTGAAAAAGATTTTGAGTGCTCAGGACCTGAACATACAGGAGGGTGTAGTGCAAGAAAGGGACAGGGTGAATTGGAGTAAAGTGGTATACAGGGGTCAATGTGCCTTCAATGGACTGAACCTGGGTATGTGAAGCAGCCAAGGGAATCATGAATAGGTTTGTGGGGCCTGGTTGTGGATTGAGGGCTGTAGTTTTGAAGCACTGCACATGACAGCTAGAGAATGGATGTGAGCATATGAGGCCTTTTTTCATCTGTTCCTGGTACTACCTCACTAATTCAGGAAGCGGTAAGCAAGTACGAAAAAAATATATACGTACATTCTTTCAAACATAGTCACTATATCCCATGTGAGCAAGGTAGAGTAAAAAATAAATGAAAAAGCCTTAAAAGGGGAAAAAAAAAAAAGATCAAAGTCATCATACAGGCCAAACCCTAGGTGAAACATACCAATAAGACTAAAGAGAAAGAATTGCAAGGGCAGAAGAAAAACATAAGAGTTTCTGATGACAGGAAAATCCTGCTTGTTACTGATGCGAGTATGAAGACATTTTAAAACAGTCTCACCTGCAACCAGCAAAAAGGGTTATTACAAGGGCAGAAGAAAAAGATAAGAGTTTCTGATGACAGGAACATCCTGCTTATTACTGATCTGTGTATGAGGACATCTTAAAACAGTCTCACCTGCAACCAGCAAGAAGGGTCTGTCTGTACATCTCTGCAGTGGACTTTCCACCAAACTGTCTTCCAGAGAGGTAGGTATTGTGGGAAGAGTTAATATAGTAATGAGACAGTGGCTGATCCATGTCTTGATAAATGTCTAAACGATCCAAAAACACAGGTGCATTCTCATCAGACATAAGGTATGCCAGTAAACCATCTTTGCTGAACCTCTCTGCAAGAATAGGAGATTGAGTTAAAGTGTTATCACATTAAATACCTAGAACATGAGGAAGCAAAATCCACATTATGAGCATAAGAACTGATGAAGATATGTTAAGAGAAAAGTTTAGTTCATTCTAATAAGATCTGAAAGAACTCACAAATATCAAAATATTTAGTAAACCTTCTAATGTTAAAGCAAAGTAATCTTCTTAAAAGCATTTAAACCTTACATGAAGGCCATCATCAGCTCACATTTGATCAATGACATGGTGATCATCACAGGAAGATTTAACTTTTCCTAAATCTGTCAGAATATCTAGGAAGGTATAGAGCAAATTCTGCTCTCCTCAATACTATCATGGTCATCATTACAGGTGCAAGGTCATCAATTTCCAGACTGTGGGTACATGATCACCCTGCAGAAAATATTTACATTGTTGGATGACCTAAGTGAGGAGGGGGAACACTTGTAATCATTATTGGCTGGTGAGGAAAGGAAAGCAGAATAAGAAATATGAGGAAATGAGTGACTCTGGGAGTGTGATCTTGGTGGAATCATGTAAGGAGGAGGGAGGGCAACAAGGGAAGCCAACACCCATGTCCCCAACAACCAAACAATCAGACTCTGTTCACATATGAGAAATTACAACACCACTGCACCCAATTTTCTCTTTATGCAATCCTGGGGTTATAGACAACTTTGCTAATGGATGACAGTACACAACAAAGATATTTCCAAAGATGAAAACACTTCTTATATCCCCTTTACACATATCACCCACTCTTCCTCCTCATATTCAGTGTTAGTGGCACGTACAGTGAATCATATCTAAGATATTTATATTATTCACTCTAATCCTGTGAGTCATAGGGTGGCTGAGAGGACAAAGGTCTTGGGCACACAACGATACATTGATACCTGGTAGGACAATGATGCACATGTTTAAAAAAAAGTGGGTGAATGTGCTGGAAATGAAATGTTGGAGGATATTATGTGATGTGAGGAGGGTTGGCTGAGAAAGAAATGATAGGGTAAGAGGGAGATGTGGTAATAAAATGAGTGTGGCTGGGAGAGCTGAATAGGGTGTGCAGAAAATATTTGGACATAAGGAAAGAATGAGTGAGGACAGCTTCACAATGAAGGAACATGTGTCAGAAGTGGAGAGGGCAAGAAGAATGGGTAGATTGAATTGGAGATGGAAGGTGAGAATGGAAAAAGTTTTGAGTACCAGATGCTGGAACATGTGGGAGAATGTAAGGCATGCTCAGGATCAAGTGAAGTGGTGCAATGTGTTATACTGCGCACGAGAGTTATGCTGTCAATGGCCAACAAGAGCATATGAAGCAGTGAGGTGAAATGACAAAAAGGTCTGTGGGATCTGGTTGTGGATAGAGGGCTGTAGTTTCAGAGCATTATACATGACAGCTACAGAGTGAATGTGAGCAAATGAGGCCATTTCTTTGTCTGTAAATGATGGTATCTCACTATCATGGAAAATGGCAAACACTCTAAATATCTATATCTTTCATGACCGTTCCCTCCCATCAATGAGATGGCCACAGCAAATGAATCTCCACTTATCCCAGTCCTTATAAGTAAAAAGAAGAAATTGTTTTCTCACTTTCCAAAGAAACTGATAGGGGTACTAGTTTTCTTCACATGTAACATAAAACAGTCTGATATATTCTACTTACTGTTCTCAACATTTTCCTTGGTGGGTTCATGAGCTGTGATAATCTCTAGGCACCGCTTTTCATCATATAATGGGTATAAGATCTCATTAAGGCTAGGGTCTCGCTGCTTCTCATTCATAAAGTTTATCATTTGGGCCATACTGATGAATTCTCCCTTTGTTCTGCCAAAGAGAAAGAACCAGTAAAGCCAGGAGGTAGGGTTATCAAGATCATATAGATTAATGAAAACAATTTGAGAAATTTATGAGTTAAGCAAAAGAATATCATGATCAGAGTAAAAGGACCAACAGTTCTATAACAGTATGGGGAGCAAAAGAATTTTGGACTGAAAGATTTTTCTGGACATAGCTGGAAAAAAATGAAGGTGTAACAGCACTCATGACTTACCCTGAAAACCTCAGATACACAAAGATATCTTCTGTCTCTCTCTCTCTCTTTCTCACTAACACAAAGATGTATTGGCCATGGCCTTGAAACCACAACAAACATCTAAGCACTATTTCTTAACAAACAATATAAACAAAGGCTTGTTTCACTGCCTAACCTCAACAATGCTGGACTAAGAATATACTTATTTACAACAAGCGTACTAATTAGGTTTGTAAGCAGGCATTTCGTAGCCTTAATCCACCTCATTTTGCCTCAGAAAAGTCTCAGTTGTTTTTAAAACAGTGGTTTCCAGTCTTTTAAGTCCATTCCCCTCTTGGGTAACTTCAGAAAGTCTTTGAGAACTCCTTTCCTTTTTCCCCGAATAACCCACAAAAATAAAGATACAAAGTGAAACAATTCTCATCCTTGGTTTGTTGCTGTGCCATAATAGAAAATGTTTTTACTAGTAACGTTCTTCACCTAAAGTAACTGATACATGAATGCAGAAAAACATGGTGATTATCAAATTAATCACCTCAACAGCAAAGTAAGAGCAGAGACAGTGCAACAGCTGCTTATAAGTATAACAGCATTATCAACAACAAACAACTTTAGAGGTTTCATTTGCAGAATGTTTACTGAAACTACATAAATGTGTAAATCTTAAATAAAATGCACAAAATACTCTTATGCACCAAATATGCATCAAAGTTTTGAAACTAACCACAAGGTTAAACTGGTACTACCATTGCAGGACACATAAACATTAATTACTCCATAGTGTTGTTGCACTTCACCTGCTAACTCTTCACATGGCAAAAACAAGCTTTACAAGTTCACAGATGTAACTTATGACATCACACAAAAGATGATAGTGTACATTCTACGATCCTTAAGCTGTTATGAATGTAGAATTTGATAGTTCTCTTCTTGTATTACTATATTTAAGATAATATACATATTCTTCTCAAACTGTGAGTCTTTTTGATATGCAACTCTTGAATATGGTATATCATATACTATTCTGCACTGAAAACAACACAAAAAGGGTGTAAGTCCTTCTTCTTGTTACTATGTACACTGTACATGATGAGGCAGGATGAAGGATAAAACATAAGTAGGTACAATCAGAAAAATATTCCCATTCACCCTTATAAATACTTAGGCTGAATATGTTTCATAAGTATTCAACATCAGATATAATACTATTGAAATTTAGACACATAAACAGAAGCAATAAGATACTGAAAATCATGTTAAAAACAAAGATATATAATAATCAACAAGAAGAAGAAGAATAATCCTGCTCATGACTTACATGCTGACAAAGAGTTCATCGATATCAGTCCTTGGACAGATAGTGTGGTACAGTTTGTAGAACTTTTCAAAGGTGAAGGCCTCTTTATCTATGCTGTCAGTCTGTTGTAATAAATTTACACAGGGAGGTTAAGGTTAATACTTCAGGGTGGACACCTGTAGCATGAAAGAATCCAAGACATGATATAAATAAATAGTGTTTATCTCATTTTACACTCTGAGTAGACTGTTCAAAGGATATCAGATGTTGCCCTTACATTACACAAAGCATTAGCAACAGGTCAGTAAATCAAAAGGCTTTATCATTTGGAAACTTTCTTTAGATGATATACACATAATCTTTAGTTCTATTTCTCTGATGCCGACTCTTACTGGGAACTCCCTCAATGGGGTGGACATGGCAAATGTGAACTCAGGTGCTGCTTCTTTGCCTGCTAGTGCCTCATCCTTAACAAGCCACTGGCAGAGGGCAACTCTAATGCAGTGTTTCCAGAGGCTCCTACTTTAAGTTCATACCAACTACTACCAAATGTTCCACCCTACTACTTTTACATAAAGCTCCCACCTAAACTTTCCTATGTATAACTTCTACTTATTGTTCCTGCTTAATGTTCCTCCCTACTACTTATATCTATTGCTCCTGCCTTTCTGCCAAAAGGGAGTGCTAGTGCACAGCACTCACCAGAGGAAAATCTAGAATTATGAAGAATGAGTTGTGTGAGTTAAGTGTTGTCAAGTGTTATGTGTGATAAGAGATGGTATGTTTGTGTACAGAATGCCAGCAGTCCATGTGCACATGAGAAGAAAGAAAAGACAGCTACCTGGGTCAGAGAACTACAATGTGACATACAATGAAATGTTGCTCACTATGCAGTCATCCCTAACTTGGTACACAGTACCAGTAATATACCTCCCTGTGGCTGCCTACCAAGTAATCAAGTAATACTTACATAATCTTATAGTTGTATCTTTTATCTCACATTTAATCTCATAGTTGTATTTCATTAAATGAAATGCCCTCGGTATAATAGAAAAGAGATTGCAAAATAGAAAACTTATAATTTCCATCAACAAAAGAAAAAATAATGAGGGTTATAAATCCCTTACCTTTCCAGAAGGTAGACCCATCTCTTCTAGGCAAGAAAAGACCATCTTTTCTGTCTTCCCTGAGGCAAAGGTTCGAACTATGTGCTTAACAGGAATCTTACCCATAGAGTCCACTGTCATCCCAAGTCGCATCCAACTGATACACAATCACCAAAAAAGAAAAAGAA
Source organism: Panulirus ornatus (assembly GCF_036320965.1). Lineage (NCBI taxonomy): Eukaryota > Metazoa > Arthropoda > Malacostraca > Decapoda > Palinuridae > Panulirus > Panulirus ornatus. The sequence goes on from NC_092269.1 coordinate 37,190,153, forward strand.
GCATATTAGCAAGAGAATCTGTTTTCATCTTATCTCAATTGTAAAAATTACGTCAAGGCACAAGGTAATTTGATGAAATATATTTTTAGTAAAGAATGGAATGTTGGAATTTATTCATGGCAATTACACTAGAAAGTGCTACTTTTTAGGAATCACTAATCTGAGGGAATGCTATTAAATGGTGCAAAGGTGGGTCATGAGCTAGATCAAGACATTAATAATGGCTTACTTTCATCAGGTACTGTACTAAGTTTTGAATGGAATGCAATAAACAGTTAAAAAAAAATCAGCCATAGCTGTAAGCTAGTTTTACCAGTAACATACACAAATTCATTATCAATAATGCAAATAACATGCAAATAAGCAAGGAACAAAACAAAAAATTCAGTGAAAAAGCCCTGTGAACATTAGTACAAAGGAAAGTCTGTGTGACCAACAAATCAATGGGTAATAACAAATAAGCTTAATTCAGAATCAAAAAATAATAAAAGCTTGTGAGAGGCATTGAAATTCAATCAAGCAGTATAACACATAATATCAATCATACTATTACCATTTCTAAAAAAAACATTTCTGTTAATACAGTACAAATTGTGGTGTGCTGCTGGAGATTGTGACGAGTATCTGATTGTGAAGAGGCCACAAAACCCAAAGTAAAAATAAAAAGTTTACACCTGCTTCACACCTCAGCAGCCTCTACTCAAGAGATTCCCTTTCTCCCCACCCATCCTAACAAATATAACCCAAACAAAACTCATTCACACTGAAATAACCCAAAAAAGCACTAAACAACCATCCTCCCAACTCCATCTTAAATTCCATCCCCTTAACACATACACCCATCAGAAGCCATACTCCCCTGACAAAAACTAATCACACTTTCCCATCTACACATCATCCATCCCTACAACTTAACAAACACCATTTCAACACATCCTAAGACCATCCATGTCCATTATCCAACTACCACAGTGAAATGACATTAGACACTTCCTAGCCAACACCCCAGCACTCTCTCCAAATGGACACACATGTAACATCACTACACTTTATGACTTATGGACCCATCCAGTGGACATGGCCAGCTTCCTGAGCACTGTGGTTGCCTCATAAATACTTACTTCCCTGAGGCAAGGAGTAAGTACAATATTATAAATATTTTTAACTGCATCTCTGATCATCAGAGTGGCAATATAACACTTTAGATGATGATGTTAATATTGTTTTGGCATATCCTTAGGTACTACAATCCATTCAAATGATCTACTGTATATATCTGAGAGTCAAATTAATGGAATGCAAATTCTTTGCTGTTCCAATATAGCGCAACTCTTACGAGAAAAGTCTACTGCTGTTGGTTGCAGTGGGAAGTAACAAAAGAATTGTCTAATGCTGTTACTACTACCTTTAATTCTCCTTAAAAACTTACTGCTTCATTAAGTTGGTCTTAGGGCAAACATTGTTGAGTTTGTTGTTGTTTGTAACATTCCGTAGACCCGCCTGCCACTTCTATCCAGGTGTACATAAGAAAGGGATGAATCCACTAAAGCTTATGCTTTACAGAATAAAATATTCATACTTATGCAATGTCAGTTACCAAAGACAACTGCTGAACATTTCAAAATTTTTTAACGTTGAGCAAGTTATTTTATCTAATAATGTCACCCTTTGGCTACACCATCTGGTGATATCAAAGTAGGTTACACTAACATCCTGTTCCCAAATATGCAACCATCACATATACGAATGGTCTGCCAAGCAGCACATAAAGACATGTGGCCCCTAGAAAGGCTAAACCTTGTAAAGACCTCAACAACTGAAAAGTTTTCCAATTCACATTACCAGAAGACTAGTGCCAAAGATCTATCTTCACTTAGTAAAATTTGGAGGGAAGGTGATGGGTTAACTCAAAAAGTCACTCCTGAGCTTGTGAAAAAAAATGTTTTGAGCCAGAATGATATCTCCTGCCCTTAGTTAGCTAACCTACTCTCACTGGGATTCAGTTAAGAGATGACTCTGCAACAAAACGAAGAAGGAACTATCAATATGATATCACTGGTGAGAATATAAGAGCAATGAGTTAGCAAGTCAATGTGGCACCATCTTTGAGTAAAGCATTTCACTCAGCTCTTTAGGACACATGATACATTTTTTGTGCTCATACAATACAAATGTAGCATAATTAGTTAAAGGTTCATCTATCTAGCTGACTGAACTACATGGCTTTGCTACAGAACTATATAAAAGGAGGGCAGGTTGAAGTTCTGGCTCAAATACATGCTTTTCAAAACCTCATAAGAAAATATTTTCCAATGAACACTGTTATCTCATCACTATATTTGTACCTGCAATTTCCTGTGTAATATGGTCATCAATCTAGTCATTTTCTTTTATTCTGAAAAATCCAATTCTGTCCAACTTATATCCTTTTTCCAAGTAAAACTCAAAATATTTATAACAGAATTTCAATGTATCACAAACTTTCACTGTCTTGTTTCATATAAAATGCTGATATTATTGTATGGTTGTCATTAATTCGAATGTAGCTGCAAATTATCATATAATTTCAAGTTTTATCTTATAAATTTCAATCATGATTATCTTCTAATCTCATTTTGTACCTCTTATGCAAATCGTAATATGTTTTACAACAAGCTATATCTCAACTTTATTCCTTAAAGCTCATTTGTGCATCATGTATTTCACAATGTAATCTTAAACCTAATTGATTTTGTAGTTTATTTCCTGAATTATGTAACCCCCTTTGTCCAAAATGATTCTTCTTAGTAACCATAACTATTTTTTACCACTTAACTCTTTCATATTGAACAAAGATAAACAGCCCACTTCCCTCAATAAGGCTGAGATGAACAAATAAAGAGTTCTTTAAAGATTCTAAGTAGATATTTCTTATTTCTACTAAGGCAGTGAACAGGGGACTTCTCCCTGCCAACAAAAAATGCTGAACTCATTTCAATCCACTTGGACATAATGCCACAATAAGGCATTACATGGAGCTTGACATGTTCTGGTCAATGCTGCCAGCCAAACATATGATTATACTACTGCATTACTTAAGTTTCCATTACATCAACATAATATTGTTCATGTTTGCATATGTTAGTTCATAAAAATATCTGTTTGGCATGAACTTAGTGTAATTTTGACTTAAAAACCATTCAAACTACTGGAATTTACTTTTCTAACATCTGGAGTGTAATTAAGCCCCCAAGCCCTTTGTTTTCTTTCATATGTGTGAGGCTTATGGCTCCAGCAACTTTTCTTCACAATGCTAACAAAACAGCCACATTCTTAAAGGCACCAAGTTTAAAAGGTTAGGAGCGGATGAAGGTTGGGCCTGCAGCAAAATGGTAGATGGAAAGAAGCCGGAGACCACAGTGACTGGATTAAACACAGTGATATGTTTTAGCTGAAATTCAATTCCATATACATGTGCTTTACTGTAAAAAATTACAGTGTTTGCTACAGCTTAATTAATGATCCCCAAAACTCAATCGTTTCTACCCTTGCAATGTTTTTAATTACAAACTCGTACTTCATGATAACTAATGCTTGTCTAAATAAATAAAGTTTACAGTATACTTTTAATGATCATTAATAAATGTTTAGAAGTAAGTATCAATTCAAGAATCAGACACTGTGCGTATCATATAATATGTCAATCATCAACATAATAAATTGGTTAAAACGAGCATTAGCTCAAGCAACTATATATATATATATATATATATATATATATATATATATATATATATATATATATATATATATATATATATATTTTCACTGCTTCTATATATATTATTTCATGCATCATTCATAAAATCTATCTACTGTATTTAGCAGTTGCCAATATATGATAAAACATGCATCTTTTTCAATGTCAGGCAAAAAATTCATGTCACGAAATGCATCATCTTGTGTCTAACACAATAATTATCAGGTTATGTCCTGGATGCAGGATTGTCAACTCTTCCATAAGCCATTGGATGGTAAAGATCTGTATCAATCACAAATCCCATCAATTAATGTGTTAGTCACAGCATGTGTCAGCTCATGCATCATCAATTCATGCATTAACTGCAGGATCAAGTATCAATACAAAATAAGTCTCTTCATGTATTTGTAAAAAATTGTGTCTGAGTGTTAGTTTAGTTGCATATTAAAGGCACCATCTCATGCATAAGCTCTTGCTGCTGCTTGAAAATATCATAAAGTATGCATCAGACACAAGTATAAGACCAATTCACCATCAAAGAAGGACTTACTGTTTCTTTAAACACATCATTGGACATATGTTATTGGCCCTGATGTTGTGAAATATTTTTCGAATTCCCTCTAACCATGCCTGTGAAGGAGGATAAGTCAATCATTAACATTAAATATGGTCATAATACCTATAATCATTGTCAGTGATGAACATATAGCCGACTGCATCCATAACTTAAAGATCAAACTTTGCCCCAATACGGCATACATTTTCACAACAGTGAATGCATTACTGAATACAGCATGCAGTACAGCTGTTACAGTCAGGTCATCCAAAGTCCTTAAGTTTCAGCCCCTGACTGCTCATACCACAGCAATATCTTGAGCCCTATAGAAGTCCATGCCCCAGATTACCATAAGCCCAAATTCATACCAAGCCCTATCTCGACTAGTCTAAGCCCTATAACAGTCTAGGTTGTATACTACATATAGCTCCATATTACCTTAGGCTTTATATCAGCCTAGGTTCCAGACTATCTAAGGCCCTGGAGTATATCTAGCAAAGTCTGAAAGCCTATTAATGCATTGGGCAAGCTTACTTTCCAAACTAATACAGGAAATGCCAAGATTTCTCTCTTAAGCATAAATATAGAGGTGACTTGTTTATTCCTCACCTTCTTAACTTACATCCCTAATGACTGGAAAATTACATCGAAGTTCAAATACCAGAGAAAACTGGTCGAGGAATAAAAATCTGGATGAGACATAGAATACTAAAAAATGACAGCCCTTAATCATCAGAGGAGCCTATATATTTCACCTCACTAGGAGTGATTCAATGGTTCTCCTGTGTCCTATATTCCATAAAATTACAACAGTGTGATGTTCCTTTATTCTTATGATGTGGGATCTGAAATCAAGAGGCAAATACCTTGATCTAATACACCAGTATGTCTTTTCATAGTTTAAACCATCATTCTGGTTTTACAAGCTCAAGAATAAAGCATGAATTTAACTCTTAATATATACGATATCTCAGCAACAATTAACACAATCCCTTAATGTTGAAACAAAGAAGGCACAAAAAATGCACTCACACATGATTATTGTCATTTCTAGTTCAATAACCATTTCATTCTGTCCCATCAGGAAGGACTAAAAGAATGCATGAAATTACAAATGGAGATGATAATACCTACATTTCAACTTTCTTCCTTTCAACAGAAACTGCCTAAAATGCTTAGAGGAGAAGTAAAGACAATCTGTCTAACTGATCGTGGTATGGCGAAGTATCTACCCATCCATCACAGCCAAAGATCAATCCAATCCTAAAAAGCATATCTAATGCTAAATCTACTACTAAATTAATTTACTACTCTAGGTCTCTTATTCAAACAACACCCTAAACAAAATAATTCCCAGATGAATTAATTACACAAGCATGAATATGGATTTGTCCTTACTAATGTGGAACCTGTTGTTCTAAAATCATTGTTGCTAGGTTATCTAAACTATAAAGATCCTGCATTAAGTTAATCCTTTAATTATAAGGTTAGGAACCGTGAAATATGAAGTTTGCTTCATTCAATACAAAGATGCTATGATGATGATGATGACTGCTAGGGAAGGTCTAAGGACTGTCACATAAAAATGACTTAATTTACTGATTAATGGTGCTAACATGAACAATAAAACTGATCCAATTCATCAAATAATGATGATAACTTGAGCAATAAAAATATGACCTAATTTATCAAATAATGGAGCTACCTTGAGCAATGATTAGATCCTTGCCATTTCTTGTGAAAAAAGTACTGAACATTCATCAAATGACAAACACATATATGCTTGTCCACAGCTAACTGGAACATGTGATGGTATCTAAACACTAATGAAAGAGCAAAACCTTGGTATATACTTCCTTATGGTTATAATATCTTCACAACTAGTGGTCTTGAAATAAATGTGGTCTAAAAGTTTACACCCCAAATAAAAAAAACAATCAGTCTGGCAGTTAAAGCTATCATAACTTCTATATGGAATTCTGTGGCATCTTCTATGAAAATTGGCACTTCTTTAGGCCACGTTATAAATTGGATTTCACTTCCTCCTAGATTACTGAATGACACGGGAAATATTCTAAAGCTAGGGAAAACCAAGTTCTCTGTGGGATGATAACCACACCAGTTCAAAGTTTTGTTCATAACATGTTTAGTTAATTCAAGGGCATTTACTATCACTTATCATCATCTATTTCCAAGTGGTATAAATATGTTGACTTTTGACTTCTAAGTGTAATTTTGGTTAAGGATTTATATATCATCACCATCCAATAACCACACACTACAATGTCATCCCAAATTCAGTTACTTATACTTAATAATCTTTATAAAAAAAGTGATAACAGTAAAAGGTTATTTCCAGCTAAAGAAATGCAGTAAACAATCATATTTACAATCATATCTACCTCGTCCATTCCAATACTGTTCCTAACTGATAAGAAATACAAACAAGAAGCCATGTTTGTAAAACACATAAGCCCAATACATGTCTTTTGGAATCCATGACAAATGTTAACACATGGCCAAGCTTTTGACCTCCAATCTCCAAAACTTGATTAGAAGTACAACTTTCTATGTTCACTCACTGTAAGGTTTGGTGTACAAGCATTGGTGCAGTCTTCATAAACTGTGAACACATACATTTAATAACATTTTAGTACAAAAGATCTTGTGACCTTGGCCTCTGGCCGCCTGACTAACAAAACTATTCAGGCAAAGAACTTTGTGGGTACTATTTGGTCATATTCCAGTCCCAGTCATGAGGTATCATGTACACAAGCATTTGGAAGTATCTCATTACAAAAGACCTTCTTACTGTGAAGTCTGACCTCGATCTTGAAAATTTAATCAGGTGTAGAACTCTATAGGCATGTTTGTAGTATGAGCTTGGTACATAACCTACCTGGTCATACAATGCCATGTACACCATCACTAGCATTTCAAAACACAAAACCTAATAAACTTAATACCTGACCCCCTAACTTGGAAAATTTAATTCAATGTAAAACTATGTATGCAGTACCTATACTACAAGCTTGGTGCATATCCAATTACCAGTAACAATATATTATGTACACAATCATTTAATGGCATTTTAGTGCACATGCACAGTAACCTTGACCTGTGTCTCTGACCTTGAAGACTTAATCAGAAGCAGGCTTCTGTAAGCAATATCTGTGTAACAGTACAGTCCATATCCAAGCTTCCAGTCATGATATATTGTGTACACTAGATTGAAAAGCATGAAAGCACATAGCAAAGACAGGGGAAATCAATATGCCCCTCTGCTTTACAGCAAAAAGTACAAATCATCAAATCAAAACATTAATAATGAAAGAGATGTGATGATCTAGATTTCCAATAAATTAAAACAACTTCCTTCATAATTCACTTAAAATGAACAAATAAAACTTACATCTGCTTCGTCTTTAGATTTGCAGACTATGTTGGTACTGTTGATGTTGACATAATCCAGTCCAGTGCATATACTTAACATCTTCTCCTCCACATCTTGCCCATGTTTGTTCAGTAACCGGTCTGCTAGCTTTCCATCCTTAGGTTAAGCATAAATAACAAACATGAGGAAACAATTCAAACTTTGGAAACTATACAAAAAGAAAATTGAGACATTACTGAATGATGCCAAAAGAATTATGTAAGGAAGGAAATACGGTAAGGTATATTCACACTCAGATGCAGGTATGAGAGCCTGTTATGACAGTAAATCCACTGTATTGTGGATGAGCAGCAGATGAAGACCTATGAAAGTTCACCTGATAATACATAGGAAACACATGATCACACAAAAACAAAACTCATTGGGAGAAGGGAAGAGGGTACTTAGATAAGGATTTCTTGGAGGTGAAGCCTAAATGTATGCAGTGGTGATATATAATAGTACATGATAGCAAATCACTATGGGGACTCCAAATCTCACTTGATAATTCAACGCTGTGTTCATAATCATTCAATGTGAAATGATATTTGTAGATGATATGGTTCCCGTGACAGAATCAAGTGAAAAACTGAAAAAAACTGATGTCTGAGAAAGTGTATCTAGAGGATTTGTAGATGGAGGAAGCCAAGAGTTATTGCAAATAAAGGTATAGTTATGAGGTTTAGCAGAGGAAAGAAATGGAATATTCTGAGTCTGAATTTGAATGGAGAGAACCTGGAGGAAACAAAGTGTTTTAAATACCTAGGAGGAAATGAGGCAATGGATGGAATTGTTGAAGGTGAAATGATCCGGAAAGTGGGTGCGGGGACAAAGGTTCCTTGGTGCACAGTGGAGTTTGGAAAAAGAGATTACTCCCTGTGATACAAATATGGGTATGGGTATGTCTGAGCTGTAAAGGCATATTAGTAGGCCTTAAATGCAATACATGGAAAGGGGTAGATGTGTTGAAAATGAAATGCATGAGGACAACAAGTGCTGTGGAGGACTGACAGTGTAAGGAATAATAGTATAAGACACTGGTGTGGTAATAAGAAGAGTAGAATCATAGAGTTGAATAGGCTTTCAGCATCCTCTTCTCATGTCATTTCGTCTTTTCCTAAAACCACAACAAAATTTCAAACTTGTCTCAACCATGAAGAGAACAGACATCCCACCAGCTGCCTCTCTCAGCATATTCACAGATAGCAGTCTCTCCCTTGCACAGCACTGTCTTCCTACCTTGACTCAGAGTGCATCGAACAACTCTTTGCATTACTTCTTTTGTTAAAAAACCAAGAAATCTCAGCTGCATATTTTAGACAAAATTTTTCCTATTTTCATTACATATAATCCTTCCATTCCTGCCTTAGTTTTGCCTTTTCCTTTTTCCCTCCACTTGCAACATGTTTAACCTCTTAGATAGTCTCTCTGACATGTATATTCTCTCAGTCTTTTTTTCTCTCGTCCTCTCTATATATCTTGACCATTTCAGCTCACCCTGATAAGCTCTGCCAATCAGGCTGCACTTCTACTACATCTCTCTCTCTCTTATGCTGTCATTTCCAACACAATGCAAACTGACTTCTGTAAGGAATAAAATGCTGGCTAACACCAAACTTAAGAAAAAAATCTGAATATTTACCCTTGGTAACTGTCCTCTTCTGATGTCAGATACTTGTGACAATTCAAGTACATTTCCTTCCTGAAAAATTTAAAGATATAAGTAAAATCAATAAGAAAATACTCAAGAAGTAGTTGATTAATCATGAAAATTATGAATGAATCAACCGAAAATGGTACAAGACTTAGCAGCAATAAATTCTATACGTGTAAGAATGCGGAACATGTAAATTCTGAATTACAATAAACTCTATATCAAATGAAAATGAATCTACTTTACAGAATGATATTTAGCTTTGTATACGAAAAAGTCTGAAAGCAAAGAGATGACACAGAATAAGAGTGATGTTTGACCTGAATGATGGTTAGCAATATTAAAATGGTGTTGACTTAGCATGACACTATAAAAATGATGCTTAATCAGTATATGAACATCATTTTTCATAGGGACTCACACAGGACAGCATAAAAATGTGTATGACTTAACATATGACTGAATAAGTCATATAATTAAAACAATGAATGACTTTTCTTGAAAATGGCATGAAAAAAAGCACGTGAATAGTCGTAACAACAAAAAAGAAGCATAAGAATGATGTTTGAGAGCAAAAGAATAATGAAATATTTAGTAATAATCATAAGACTGAAGTATGACAGCACAAAAATAGTACTGAGTATCTGACTTTGCACATCAACAGTATATGACTCCTCCAATGTATGGTGCATAAAGAATGAGTGCTATATAACTGAATAAGGATGTATAATACAGTAAACTATCTTAATGCTACATGGTAAACTTTATTGCACACTCTGGGATGTTTCCATAACAGTGGAAAACAGTGGACTTTGCAGTTGGTAAGAAAAATGATAAAAGGCACAAAATCCTGCAGAACATAATAAAGTTTTAATAATATGGTTCAATCCAGATCTACCAAGAAGTTGTGAAGGTAGCAGTGGAAAGTTTAACAGATTGTGAACACAATGGCACGAAGTGTGACAGTAAGTGTGGTTGGGAAGGAGTAAGTGTGATATACTATTAGGCTATGAAAAAGGCTGTATGTAGTCTATCTCTTTCCATTAACACGTCAAAATTCACGCAAGTTACATGTGGTATACTTCTGAGCATGTAGTCTCCTCCACTCAGAAAGCCACAACACTCACAATACCTCATCAGTCTCCTCCACTCAGAAAGCCACAACACTCACAACACCTCATCAGTCTTCTCACACTCACAATACCTCATCAGTCTCCACCACCCAAAAGCCACAACACTCACAATGCCTCATCATTATGAGTGGGTCATCTCACAATGCCTCATCATCATGAGTGGGTCATCTCACAATGCCTCACTATCATGAGTGGGTCATCTCACAATACCTCATCATGAGTGGGTCATCTCACAATGCCTCACCATCATGAGTGGGTCATCTCACAATGCCTCATCATCATGAGTGGGTCATCTCACAATGCCTCATCATCATGAGTGGGTCATCTCACAATGCCTCATCATCATGAGTGGGTCATCTCACAATGCCTCATCATCATGAGTGGGTCATCTCACAATGCCTCTCATCTCACAATGCCTCATCATCATGAGTGGGTCACAATACCTCATCATCATGAGTGGGTCATCTCACAATGCCTCATCATCATGAGTGGGGTCATGATACTCACCCTACCCTCGCTCTTCCAATACACGAAGAAGCCATACTCGTCCACCTTGAACGTGCAGCCAGGCTCATGGTCGTAGCTTTCCTTGTCCTGTGAGGGAAGATGGACATGGATTAATTAATACACCATCCTCACTCCTACTCTACTCCATAGATATCAACAGTACAACATAAGGAAAAAATTCTACCCCCAAAGGATTAAGTTATGAGGTGAAATCCGTGAGTTCTAAGTAACATGGGTTTTAACAGATTGACTAGATATATATCAAACCTTACAAGATCCATATATGCTCCACTCAATGCAAAAAATATATATAAAACAAGTAATACCAGACGGCGACAGATATAGACACTGACAAAATCTAACAAAAACACGAGAATGATGGTAAAAGACTCAAAAAAAAACCAAAATGTCTTGTCCAATTTAAGCACAACGTCCAAACAAAATGTTAGCAATTGAAAAGCCTGGGAATCCCTCACTGCAAGAGAAAGGAGACGCCAAAAAAGAAAAAAAAATTCAAGAGGCACAAAAGACTGGAATTTCAACTGGAACGAATGGAAGTTACATCTCTATTCTCTCCCGTTGCTCCACACTATCTTAGTGCCACGTCTTCAAGGACCAAGATAAGCTCGGGGGTCTGAAAGGAGGAGGTGAGTATTCTGTCTGAGGAAAATCGTGGAGGAATATGTTACCTGGGTCTTAAAGATGTGGCTCTGGGGGGAAAGACGAATACCACAAGACACGAAGATACTACGTGCAGGTCTGTCTTAGTATTTCTTCCTCCATCAAATATGTGGCATTTTGGGGGGCCATGTGGCATATGGAATCCAATTGAAAAGTATATATATATATATATATATATATATATATATATATATATATATATATATATATATATATATATATATATATAGGACAAGAAGACTGAAGTCAACCACGACAGAAATGATAAAAGTGTAGCGACCAGGAGACATAATGAACACATGAAGAATGGAAAAAAGATGATACAGCGAACTGAAGATTATGAAACATAACATAATACGTCGACGGCCCATATATGGCACGTCACAAATTATTATACACACACACACACACACACACACATGACGATATATAACATGTGTATTGGGTGATTATGACACACATGTTACGAGAAGATATCTGAGAAATGTGTAGGTGCATCATATGACAAATGTTATGTGAGAGACGATATTTGAGCGATAGATTGGGCGATAATAATAATAGGACACATGCTATAAAACAGACGATATATGACAGATGTATAGGTAGATGATAAGACGTGCTATATAGCAGATGATATATGATAGATGTATCGATAGCTTATAAAACAGAATATAATTGTGAGACATAATGATTATAAGACAGAATAAGACATAACAAATGATTATAAGATACAGAATAAGACAGCAAAAAATCATGAGACAGAATAAGACATAACAAATTATAAGATACAGAATAAGACATAAATGATTATAAGACACAAAATGAGACATAACGAATAATCACAAGACACATGCTTTATGAGACGTAATCAATGATAAAACAAACATGTGTGAGGCATATACACATAAGGATGGGGGAGATACGGGACATGATGATGTATGCATGACAACCCAAGGGGGTTTTGTTATGAAGGTCAAGTAGAGACAAAGACTAAATGATTACGGAGATGAAAGAGGGAAGGAATGATTAGGGAGACGAATGAGGGAAGGGACAATAATAGGAGGATGGGAGAAGAGAATTACGAGAAAGAGGACAAAATGAACAGCGGGGAACTGCATAAGAAATGTGGGGAATATATATATATATATATATATATATATATATATATATATATATATATATATATATATATATATATATATTCGTCACTTCGATGTATATCAACTGACTGTTATATTTCTCTCTTGTGTCTCCCCTGATGATGGGATTATTACACGAAAGTGCACTTGGGAACTTTTCGTGTTTCATTTTCTCCGTGGACTCATAGGAATATAAATATATATATATATATATATATATATATATATATATATATATATATATATATATATATATATGGTCCTCGTAAAGAAATATGTATATCATAATCTACAACCTAAGTTGGGGGATTGTCTGGGGGTACTATCTGGGGGAGAACAGTTTGAATATATGACATATATACCTATGCAGAAGACATACACCAGGCTAGGGCCAGGTATTGCAGACGAGACATGAATATTCATTACACGAGGAAAGAGGAGATAAGTCGAGGGAGAAAAGCAATAAAGATAATAAAGATAAATCAGACAAGTGGTTATGCATAAACTGGAGGAGATGAAACGTAAGCGAATAAAGAGAGAAGAAGAAGGAGTTAAAAAGAGATAAGAGAGTAAAGTCGAAAACAACTATATAGACACGTATGATAAACGAATAATCAAGATCATGAAGATAGAAAATTGGTAATAAATGGTAGAAATATAACTGAAAAGACGAGGAAGGTCCACCACCACCACCCAGCTATCATAGAGCTCTCCAAAGCGTTTCCTCCCCCTTGCAAGTGGAGTTCAAACCTGTTCTTCGTCTTCATTTGTTACCGCCCTGCTCCCGCCAAGCCCTTAAAGAGAGCCTCAGTCTCGACCTAAGGGGATGGGGGGGTGGTCGTCTCTGAGGCGTTTATCGTCTCTTAATTACAGATCATTAGGAGCGGCAAGCGCAAGGGTGGGAATGAATACCGGAGGAAGCGAGGCTTCGAAACCCTCACGGGGTCTGTCTTCATTGTCTCGATGAAGCGAAGCAGACGTTTGTTGGAGGCGGGAGAGAGAGAGAGAGAGAGAGAGAGAGAGAGAGAGAGAGAGAGAGAGAGAGAGAGAGAGAGAGCTGTCGTGGGGCGGGTGAGGCGACAACGCTCACTGTCCTGGTTCAGTGGACCGTGTGTTGCAAGTGTCTCGGTGCAGTGAACGAAGCGCGTCACTGTCCCGGTGTTCTAGCGTCTCAAGGTCATCATGATTCGGTGAGCTTTTCCTCTTTACCTCACACCACTCTCCCCCCCTCCTCATTAATGCCCCCTATTGCCTCACACTCCTCTTCACTACCTCACATCCCCCTCCCCTCCTAACTAACACTCCCCCCCCCCCACTATCGTTCCTCTAACCTAACACTCGTCCCTCACTAACACTTCTCTTACCTCACACTTCCCCCCTCCCCCTCACTACCACTCCTCTTACCTCACACTTTCCCCCCCTCACTACCACTCCTCTTACCTCACACTTTCCTCCCCCTCACTACCACTCCTCTTACCTCACACTTTCCTCCCCCTCACTACCACTCCTCTTACCTCACACTTTCCCCCCCCCCTCACAACCACTCCTCTTACCTCACACTTTCCCCCCATCACTAACACTCCTCTTACCTCACACTTTCCCCCCCTCACTACCACTCCTCTTACCTCACACTTCCCTCCCCCTCACTACCACTCCTCTTACCTCACACTTCCCTCCCCCTCACTACCACTCCTCTTACCTCACACTTTCCTCCCCCTCACTACCACTCCTCTTACCTCACACTTTCCCCCCCTCACTACCACTCCTCTTACCTCACACTTTCCCCCTCACTACCACTCCTCTTACCTCACACTTCCCCCCTCACTACTGCTCCCTTTCTATATGTGTAATGACTATCCCTGTTGGCTCTATGAATACCCTAATCATCTATAACAAGTGTGAGTCTCTCTCTCTCATCACTTCTTTCTCATTTCTTTCCATTCTTCTTCGAAGAAAACTCATCTCTTTTTTTCCCCCTCTTCTTCCATACCAAATTATCTCCTTTACTCCATCCTATCGAACTCCTCTTCCTCCTCCTCCTCCTCCCTCAATAAAATCTCTCTCTCTCTCTCTCTCTCTCTCTCTCTCTCTCTCTCTCTCTCTCTCTCTCTCTCTTACTTCTCTTTTACTTCTCCCTTTCTTACGTCTAATCTCCTGTCTCCCTCCCTTCCTACCCATCACGTGCGCCATCGTCCCTTGACCACCACCAGACACACACACACACACACACACACACACACACACACACACACACACACACGGCATAACCAACACCACATCGTTTAAGGCTGACAGTGGGGGTAACACAAGGCGTCCGGACGACCTTATGGTTAAAGAAGTGCGAGGAGTCCGCGGCCATGAGCGTGTCCAGCAAGCCCAGTGCGTGCGAGAGTGCTCAGGTGTGTGTGTCTCGGAGGATGATAAGATCAAATAAGACGAGCGAGAATGCGTCTGGTCTCACACACCAGTGTTCCAAGACTGAGTCCAGCTGACCCCCTATCTTCTTCCTCAGCGGTGAGGTCTTATATTACTGTCCTTCCCAAGTCTGTGACCAACCCTCTACTTCAGGTAGATGGGCCTTCTTTCACAAGGTTGATAGACCTTCTTTCACAAGGTAGGAACCCCTTCTTTCTCAAGGTAGCAGCCCCTTCTTCTTTCATAAGGGTAGGAACATCTTCCTCAAGTTTAAATTCACTTCTTTCAAAAGACAGAAACACCTGTCTCAAAGACAGAAACACCTGTCTCGAGGTAGAGGTTCCTTCTTTCAAAATGTCTTCATTCTTTAAAGAGAAGGAGGTAAAGTTAAGTAACCGCCCTCTCCTTCCTGGAAGTTCACGTCCCTGTGGGAAGGGGAGGGAGAGGAGAGGAGAGAGAGAGAGAGAGAGAGAGAGAGAGAGAGAGAGAGAGAGAGAGAGAGAGAGTCACAACACAGAGGCGCGACTGGCTGGCTGGCTAGGCCTCTCTCGCAGCTGCACACCACCTCTCTCTCTCTCTCTCTCTCTCTCTCTCCTTCACGAGGACAACACCTCCCTCAGAGCACAAGCCTCCCTCCTTCCTCCTGGTAGGTATACAACCCTTACCTCCTTACCCCCACCTCCATTAATGGCACAGCCCACACCTCTCTCCTTCTGCCAGACGTCCCCCGTTTTCTAAGGCTGAGGGACGACCCCCACACCCCGTCTTCCTAATTTCTTCGAGGTCCATGTACTCTCTTTTCTGCGGGCTGAGGACCCCAGCTTTCCACGGGGGATAACGCTCCCCCGCTCTCTCATCTGGTAGTAAGAAAACCACTCTCTTATGACCAGAGGAAAACCAACCCCCCATTTTTATTTCAAAGCAGAGGTCTTTTCTTCGAAACAGTACCAGACCCACAACAACTCTATCTCCTAATGGGAAAAAATTATAGGCATTCTTAAAGAGAAATCCTTTCTTCTTCTTCTTCTTCTTCTTCTTCTTCTCCTCCTCCTCCTCCTCCTCCTCCTTCTTCTTCTTCTTCTTCTTCTTCTTCTTCTTCTTCTTCTTCTTCTCCTCCTCCTCCTCCTCCTTCTTTTTCTTCAAGAAGCTCCTACCTTTATTCACACAGGGGCACCTCTTCCTTCCGGGCCCCCTTTTCCACCTTTCCTATAGCTCGAGGCTCTTCCCTTCCTCAGACTCATAACCCTCTTGTCTTTCCCTTCAGGCAGAACCGACTCTTGTCTCTCCTCAGGTATACCTTCGCCCTTCCCCGCGCCCACTCCTTCCCTTCAGGTACAATCACCCCACACAACCTTCCTCAAGTCCTCTCCCTAATCCCTGACCCTCTCACAACTTCCTGCCTGCCTGGCCTCTCCAAGGGCGCCGCCCGCCCCCCCTTTCCCCAAACACCCTCGTCTTACTTGGGTATTCTGTCCTATTTTGTCTGATTTCTTCTTCAGAAACAACCACTTCCCGGGGAGAATGATCCGGCACCAAGCGCTCGCGCGCGCCTCTCTCTCTCTCTCTCAGGCTAGACTTCTGTAAGGGCGAATCCGCGCCGTAGGGGCGTTGCAGGCAGGCACTGTACCCCCTTCCATACATGGCAAGTACACACGGGCACTGGCGAGGGGGGGCAGTGACATACTCATCACTAGGTAACTCACTCATTACGTAGGTAAAAGTAAGAGTGACTTTAGTCAGTCGGTAACGAGAGGCCAAAGAGAAGAAAAGAAAAAACCTCCCTATCAAGTACAGCATTAATAGAATATTACATCAGTATGACACCCTCCCAGTACAGCACAAATACGAAATTCCAAGGAACGAAGCCCACTTCCTCCCTGTATTACACAAACGGGCAAATACAAACAGGAAATCACACACACATACACACACACACACACACACACACACACACAATCTTACGTATCCACAGGTTCCAGGGCTCTGAGAATTCCATGCAAATATTACGTAAATCAAGACGTCTTCCTATTGATCACACGAGTCCGTGAGGGAGGGTAGGAACACGTGGCTTCCTGGAAGAATCGGACGATAACAGTGATAAGAGAAGCCAGCCAGGGGAAGATAGCGGCGTGTGTCTGGGGCTCAGAAATGTTGACAGCAACAGACTGAACCAGCAACTGGGGGAGGGGATAGAAACAGCCTCGTTCAACGACACGTAAAAGGCCTTACACGTCCGTCCCGTCCCCTCAATGGAGGGAAAACAGGTTACTCTCACCTCCCCAGAAGGGGATGTTTCCCCCCAGAGAAATTACACCGGGGGGGAGGGAGCGGGGATTATGACTTCCCTAATGACATGGGTGGGTGGGGAGAGGAGGGGAGGTTAATTGCATTCTACTTTGATGAAGGTTAATCATCTACAGGTGGAGGTCCACGAGCCGACTGCAGTCTGGAAGCAATGCAAGGAAGGAGCTGGTGGTGGTGGGGCGCACCACACACACACACACACACACACACACACACACACACACACACACAGTGGCAACGATGGTTCAACTTCTTGCAAACCGTGAGACGAGGGTTCGAGTCTCCCTCTGGTCATCCGGGTCAGGTCACGACCCAGGTAGAGGGAGAGAGAAGGGTTCCTCGCTCTCCATCTCCTCCTCCACTTCAGGCAATACTACAGTGGAGCCTCGTTGTACCGGTTCTAATAATCCCATTGACTCTGTTCCTTCAAGACTTCTCACCCCTCTCCCTTTGCGGTCTCTCCCCTCTCCCCTACCCACCTACCTTTCTGACCCCACTTACCTCCCCCTGCTTGCCTTTACTCTCCCCACGCTCGGGCCACCAACCTCCTCCCAAGCCAAGCAGGAAGACCCCCAGCGAGGCGAAAAAAAATAAAAAAAATCGTCTCCCGCCGTCGACGTCTTCCGCTCCCTTCCCTCCATATTTCTCCCACATCGGGTAAAAATGGACGGGTAATCACCGTCTCCTCCTTGCCTCTCCCCGTCCCGAACCTGACTGACGGGAAGGGTGTGTCCAGGCCTCGCCCTTGGAGCCAGCACCGTGGAGGACGAGCGGCACACACGTACGTGGTCCTCGAGTTATCACAGAGACCTGTATGTCTGTCAGTCCTGTCTGTTAAGACAGTCTGTCTCACGGCTACAATTCTCTGTCTCCCGTCTGTTTGTGTCTGGCCCAGGTCTGGGACGGGCTGTCTGTGCTCCGTGCGTCACCAGAGACCTACGTGTCTGTGTCAGTCTGTCTCATGGCCATAATTCTATGTGCCCCCCATCCCCCCGGTCTGTCAGAATCTCTCTCTCTCTCTCTCTCTCTCTCTCTCTCTCTCTCTCTCTCTCTCTCTCTCTCTCTCTCTCTCTCTCTCTCAAGTCTGAAGCCATTAAGCTTCGTTCCCCAAAGAAACACCAGCATGTAGCATGTCTGTGATATACTACGAGGTTTCATATCTCTCTCTCTCTCGCTCCCTCCCCCGCGTTATGTGATCAGGTGGTGCCTGCCTCCCTCTCACCCTCAACCTGTGAATTACTCTTGAAGAGAATCGCATTCCATCTCAGGCAAATCCAGTCCCATGCAAATGATACTTTTATCTTCTTTTCTTTTTTCAATGCCCCTTTCCCGCTTGGCGGGATCTCGACTGGCGAAGAGGATTATTATTATTATTATTATTATTATTATTATTATTATTATTATTATCATTATTATTATTATTATTATCATTATCATTATTATTATTATTATTATTATCATTATTATTATCATTATCTCCCTCTGTGTTTAGGTGTGTCTTACACTACCCTGCATACGTAAAGCTCCTCCTCCACCTCCTCCTCCAACATCTCCACCTCCTCCTCCAAGGGCGTTCCTTCCCTTGGGATGTGACACGTCCGCCGGGGGAGAGCAGGACCCTCACCTTCGCCCCACTCCCCAGGGATATCCAACACGGGGAGATAAACGACGATATCCGGGGATGTATAGTGGGGAGATAAGGCTTTTACTTCCACCCACCCCTCCTTCCCCACCACCCGGGGACGTATGGGGAGATAACGTCACTCACGGTTGTATGGGGGAGATAAGACTCTACTCCCCCCCCCCCCTTACGTGAGGAGGATGAGAATGACCAACACACACACACACACACACACACACACACACCTCGGGACCTTACCCTCAACAGCCACTGAAGTAAATGCTACGTGAAGACGAAGGAAAGAAAGACAATAAGGGAGGAAGAGGGAAATAACGAAGAAGGGAAGAGAGAAGAGAGAGAGAGACAAACACACACACACACACACACACACACACACACACACACACACACACACACACACACAAAAGACGAACAAGACGCGACAGAAAAGAGACAAAAGAAGGTAAGAAATAAAGACACTTCGTGGTGATAACAAACACATAATTATCTCAAGAAACAGACATAAGTCAGTTACTACAGCCCGATAACTGACCAGTGGTCTGTGTAACTGATCGAAGACCAGTGGTCTGTGTAACTGATCGAAGACCAGTGGTCTATGGAACTGATGGAAGACCAGTGGTCTGTGCAACTGATGGAAGACCAGTGGTCTGTGGAACTGATCGAAGACCAGGGGTCTGTGGAACTGATCGAAGACCAGTGGTCTGTGCAACTCATCGAAGACCAGAGGTCTGTGCAACTGATCGAAGACCAGTGGCCTGTAATGTGTGTGTGTGTGTGTGTGTGTGTGTGTGTGTGTGTGTGTGTGTGTGTGTGTGTGTGTGTGTGTGTGTGCGCGTGTGTGTGTGTGTCTGTGTGTGTGTGTGTGTGTGTGGTACGACACAGACAAACAGACAGATAAGAGTGACATAGACAGCGACGGGACAGTCAGACAGACAGACACAGATGAGACAAGGACGCGGTCTGTCTCAAGGACGTGAGACGGTAGAGACACACACACACACACACACACACACACACACACACACACACACACACAGGAGAGGCGGAAGCAGGGGTTCGACCCCGTGTACTCGAGGCGAAGAAGTGTGGGGCAGAGGGTCCTGGCGAACTAGGGTAAATATTTACTCTCGCCACTCCACCACCACCTCCACACACACACACACACACCCACCTCTCCTCCCCTTCCTTGTCATAGTCTCCCTAGCTATTGCCTCTCCCCAGGTGATAAGCTGAGGGGGGGTCAAGTTCGGTGTTTGTGGTGACCCGGGCTGACCCGTGGAGTATATACATTCGTCTGTCCATCGCCATATATATATATATATATATATATATATATATATATATATATATATATATATATATATATATATATATATATACTTATGCATCAACACAATCACAGACTGAAGTATGAAGGAAAAGGCATTTACCTGTTTATCTATAGACATCACGTCTCCTCACAGCCAGCCACTGTTCAGACAGACAACTTCCCACACCCATCGCGATGCTACGCGAGCTCCATCGTGCTATACGGTGCTCTACAAGCGCATCGCGGCTATATCAGCTATACCAGACGACGTATGGTGGCTATATTCAACTATCAATTGTCTATCTCAGTGGTCATAAGGGCTCTGGCGCGTGTATAGGGCGTCGCCTGGCGTATCCTAAGACCCGTTTCGCCTTGGCGAAGGAGGTGGACGAAGGGAAGATGTGACGGGCTCTTATGACACGTGACGCTCTGTGTACGTCACACAGGGAGATGGACGTCACCCTGGGAGATGGGAGATGCTTGGGGGGGTAGTGGCAGAGGTGTAGTGGCGTAGCTAGGGGTAGGTAGTAGCAGGGGGTGTAGAGGTGTGGGTTGGGTAGTGGCACGAACTTCAGACACAGAGGTGGTCCCCCCCCCCTGCCCACATAACACTGTCTTCCACTCACGACGGTGTATATATATACCAGGCAAATCTGACCCTAAACAACACCATGGAGCTTCTCATACTTTCTAAGACATACGATAATAATTCCCAGAATTATTATTATAATCCTACCCAAAGTTACACATATGCTGGATGGCAGTTATTCTAAATTATAATCTATTTTGTCTAATTTAAATTCTAATCTAAATTCTGTCTTTCCCTACTTAGTTACACTCAATACAACGGTTTCAGTAAAGTAACGGGAGTGGACTCTGGTTCTCTGTTCATGCCTCGTCTGTTGACAACGGGAGGGGTCTCCACAGCCCTCTGTTCATGCCTCGTCTGTTGACAACGGGAGGGGGTCCCCAACCCTCTGTTCATGCCACATCTGTTGACAACGGAAGGGGGCCCTCTGTTCAAACCTCGTCTGTTGAAAACGGGAGGGGGGTCCCCAGCCATCTGTTCATGCCTCATCTGTTGACAACGGAAGGGGTCTCCCCAGCCCTCTGTTCACGCCTCGTCTGTTGACAACAGAATCAAGTCCTCTTCCGTTCTAACGGCCGGAAGTCAGAGCGCCAATGAAGACGCAAATATATTCAGACGTCTGGCTGCGTATATATACGCCCCACACCCACACACACACACACATACTGCGTATACATACGCCCCCCCAACACAACAAATAACGCACTGTAATGTCAATAACACTAAGTCGGGTATACGCCAAGACCCCCTTAAAAAAATATATATATACCCTTCATAATTCCCAGTATACTTTGGGTATATCTCTAGCCTACCATCAAGGTATACCCCCCCCTCTCATCATATCTCCCAACCCAACCCCCACTCTTCCCCTGTACTCTTTTCCCTCCCCATCTTGCACCCCTAAAACATTCGCCCCACCAGCTTATACACCCCCACCAGCTGTCAGTTCTCCCTCAACGCAACATCGAACCTCACAAAGACATTAACAAAAAAAGAAAAAAAAATTTAGCTCATTACCACGCTAATTAATTCCTGTGAAAATCCCTAATCACTTCAAGCCAGGCCCAAGGTGCAATTAAAATGGAGTAAACTTCATCGGTTAATAAGGTTGTAAATCATATCTTGACACTGGTCGTATTGAAACATCTGTTCACCTTACCGTAGACTTGTGAGTGAGGCACATACCAATTTCCTATTTGCTCTGTAATAGGTGGCAGAACCTAGCCTAAGCCAAGTACCCCCATTTATCGATCACAGCCTGGGGTTGGATGAACAGCTAGGTTGACTGTGGACCGCCTGCCACAACCAGGATTCGAACCCATGCCTTCGACCTCGGGCGGTCCCGTGAATGCGTCACGGTTAGCAAGGCTAACCTGACACAAACGGACCTTCTGTTCTAACACGAACCCTCCTCCCTAACCACAAACCAACACCCTGAACTCTAACCACAAACAATCCTTCGTTTGAAACAGAATCTCAAAGAATACAATCCCCTCATCATCCCAACATCATCTTCCCTACCAAACCACTACAAAGAAACGCCTTCAAAACCCTGCAATCGATCCTCAAAAAGACCCATTAAAAGACCTCCAAGAACCGACCCTTCTCGAACCCCCCGTCAGGACCTCCCAAACGACACCACGACCCCCACTTTCCCTACCTCCCTCCTCCTCCTCCAAGGCTACAGAGCATCATCACGTGACTCCACGTCGTCCCCCCCGACCCGTCAGCAAGTATCCGGCCGGCCCCCGGGGGAGCTGCTAACAAATGGCCTGACTTGGGCAGTAAAGAAGGCATTTTAGCCCCCCCTGGCGAAAGACCCGACGCTGCGAAAATCTAGATAAGTGTGGGCTGGAACCGTTTTCTTTGACGCGAGACGAGGGTAGGATGCATGAACGCGCGACGGTACGATCCCTGAGCACGACGGTACGATCCTTGTGCACGACGGTACGATCCTTGAACACGATGGTACGATCCTTGAGTACGACGGTACGATCCTTGAACACGATGGTACGATCCTTGAACACGACGATACGATCCTTGAGCACGACGGTACGATCCTTGAGCACGACGATACGATCCTTGAACACGATGGTACGATCCTTGAACACGATGGTACGATCCTTGAGTACGACGGTACGATCCTTGAACACGACGGTACGATCCTTGAACACGACGGTACGATCCTTGAACACGACGGTACGATCCTTGAGCACGACGGTACGATCCTTGAACACGACGATACGATCCTTGAGCACGACGGTACGATCCTTGAGCACGACGATACGATCCTTGAACACGACGATACGATCCTTGAACACGATGGTACGATCCTTGAGTACGACGGTACGATCCTTGAACACGACGGTACGATCCTTGAACACGACGGTACGATCCTTGAACACGACGGTACGATCCTTGAGCACGACGGTACGATCCTTGAACACGACGGTACGATCCTTGAACACGACGGTACGATCCTTGAACACCAGGTCACACTAATAACAGCATTTCCGTAGCTACAAATTACATTTACGACGTACCAAAATGGAGAAGAGGCAATTAAGGTTTTAATCTACCATCAATTCAATATATGAAAAGGTTTTTCACATGCCCTATGAATACAAACTATTTTTGTTATCTATCTAGTATCTAAGAAAACCGTACAAATAATCTTAGGGCCAACTTAAAGAAACGAAATGATGAATGGAAATTTGTACATTAATTCGTAACTGACTCGAATTCCTAGTTAGATTACAGTGTGTTCGGGCCACCATCTGTGTCTGTCACCCAGGTATATAGCCAGCTATAAGCTATAAGTCTACAGAGTGATATAGACAAATAGATATAGACAGATTGAAACGAAAGACAAACAGATATATAGCTGGGAGGGATATGAAGATAGACAGGCATAGAGAGAGAGTTAGACAGACAGAGATTTATAGACAGACAGACAGTAAGATATTAGATAGTTAAGTCAGGGATACAGATACATAGAGAACTATGCAATTGGCCTTAACTGTCGTCCAACGAGATGAACTACGGAAAGACCAGGATTGCATTTAACGTTTCGCAAGCGGTGTATTGGAACTTTGGGCCTTCAATATTCTGCGAATCTTACACAACACACACACACACACACACACACACACACACACACACACACAGAAATATTCAATATTCAGACAGCCTTGCGCATCCGAGAGAGAGAGAGAGAGAGAGAGAGAGAGAGAGTAAAAAAATTCATGCGAGTTACGTTCTGCCCAAACCCAACTCTAGGTGTTCATCCCCCCCCCCTTCCACGAAGCTGGTCGATGAATGAGTACCTGGCTGAGCTAGGATGTGTGTGTGTGTGTGTGTGTGTGTGTGTGTGTGTGTGTGTGTGTGTGTACATAACACAGTCATAAAGACATGGTATAGATATACAAGTCGGGGCAACACAAGAGTAAAACTACCTCCTCCCCAACACACAAATGGTAGTCACACACGTGGCACAGCCAGCCTGGTAGTCTGGTAGCCTGGTAGTCTGGTAGCCTGGTAGTCTGGTAGCTTGGTAGCCTGGTAGCTTGGCAGTCTGGTAGCTGGTAGCTTGGTAGTCTGGTAGCCTGGTAGCCTGGTAGCTTGGTAGCCTGGTAGTCTGGTAGCTTGGTAGCCTGGTAGCTTGGTAGCCTGGTAGCTCGGTAGTCTGGTAGCTTGGTAGTCTGGTAGCTTGACAGCCTGGTAGCTCGGTAGTCTGGTAGCTTGACAGCCTGGTAGCTCGGTAGTCTGGTAGCTTGACAGCCTGGTAGCTCGGTAGTCTGGTAGCATGGTAGCCTGGTAGCTTGGTAGCCTGGTAGTCTGGTAGCTTGACAGCCTGGTAGCTTGGTAGTCTGGTAGCATGGTAGCCTGGTAGCCTGGTAGTCTGGTAGGCAGGAAGCTACCCCTTCTCGCCGCCTACTCCAAAGCTAAAATTATATTTCAGCTGGTGGTCGAGGGCAAGAGAGCGGGCGAGCCAGCGCGTTGCGCCCTCTGGAACCTTCCAGCTGGGTTTGGTCAACAGTCAGCTTAAGCTTAGAGGCGAGGAAGGAAGGGGTCTACGTAGTTTGGGGGGGGGGGGGAGGTAAGGCCCATTGGACTCAAGCTTAGTGAGTGAGTCAAAAGATGAAGCGCTGCTTTATACTATATGGCTTCAAGCTGACCACAGCTTAGGCTAAGAACGCTTTGGCACAAAGCTTTTTTGTTTATATATATTCTTAAAATAGTTCTCCAGTCACCTTGCTATGTATGAGATCACCAACAAAAGACCTTAAAAAAAATAATATAATCTATCATCACTGCAAATGCAACAGACCTTGTGTTATAAAGTGACTGATAATTGGATAATAATACATGCGTGTCCCCTTCGACGCCAATTTGTCGCGCGTGAAAGAAAACGGGAGCTGGGGCGACTGCGCGTCACTGAAGGCAAAACGGAACGATGCGTCTTCAGCGAATCACCTGGCGAGCCAACTGAATCACATCCGGGTATCATTCGCCCAGTGCCAGGCTCCTAACCCTTACCTTAAACCTGTGCCACATTTGGATAAAACTACAACGAAGTTATGTGTACTTAGGAGAAACATCTCTCCGAATAAACAGACGGGAATTAAGCTATAAAAGCCATCAACGTCTTATGGAGAGTTTTAACTACTAGCTATGGTTTAAAATGGCTACACCTGTGGCTCTGGAGCACATCAGTATTAATCTGAAGTTTATCATCAACTCCATCTTGGCGAGACCTGTGGTCTCCCTGACCACGTTTTCTATAAGACGCTCTCAGGGTGACGTGTGTTCATGGTCAGGGAACTGGTGGTCCTATGTCCTTCTCATTCCATTTACCATTCTTCCTCATGCGTAAACTACGCCTCAGTATCTCATATTCTTCCTCATCTCTTCCTTCCACTCTCATTCTTCCTCATGCATTAACTATATTTCGCTCTTCTTCATCTCTTCCTTTTCAATCTATTATCATATCATTATTATTATTATTATTGTTATTATTATTATTATTATTATTATTATTATCATTATTATTATTATTATTATCATCATTATCATTATCATTATTATTTTCATTATTATTATTATTATCATTATTATTATTATTATCATTATTATCATTATTATTATTATCATTATTATTATTATTATCATTATTATTAATATCATTATTATCATCATCATTATTATTAGTATTATCATTATTATTATTATTATTATTATAATTATTATTATAATTATTATTATTATCAATATTATTATTATTATCATTATCATCATTATAATTAATATCATTATTAGTATCATTATTATTATTATTATTATTATTATTATTATTATTATTATTATAATTATTATCATTACTATTATTATCATTATCATTATTACAGTGTATCGTTAATTTTGTATGGGTAAACACTTGTGAACAGCTAAAATATATTAATACTGATATTCTAACATTTAAAAAAAAATGCCTCTAGTCGTCTTGTCTCAATGTTTGTTTACCTTCAACCTTAAATGCCCAACGAGACATTTAAATACATCAAGATGATCTCAAAGGCTTAATCTTGGAATGGCTACATAATCTGTACGTATATTTAAATACAATATTAAACCTTATCTTAAAGGCTTATTTAGGTAGGGTTGACAATAACGTACCCGTTTCTATGGACAGAGAAAGATGACACTTTCTTTCCCCCAACATTTTTTTATAATGACCGTTTTTCAACAGAAACAAACGGTAAGATGACTAGATCTAAATTAAAAAGGGACAAAGATAACAGAAAAAACGGTGACGGCAACAGACGACCCCCCAAAAAAAAACAACAACAGAAAACCGATACCATCAGATCTTGACGAGAATAAACGGTAGGAAATGGCAACAGATGAGCGCAACGGTTAACGGCACGAGGCATAAAACAGTCCCCCCCCCCATTATCTTCTGGTGGGAAATGCGACCTTGCAACAATTTACTGCACCACATTTTCAGCACACTTTTGCCCCGAACACTTGACATCAAAGCTGTTACGTTGACGCTTATTGTAATGACTCCTGTTGGCGCGTTCTGTGGTGCTGGTGGCGCGTTCTGTGGTGCTGGTGAGTGTGTTCTGTTGGCGCGTTCTGTGGTGCTGATGGCGCGTTCTGTGAGGTCGATGGCGCGTTCTGTAATGCTGGTGGCGCGTTCTGTGGTGCTGGTGGCGCGTTCTGTGGTGCTGATGGCGCGTTCTGTGGTGCTGATGGCGCGTTCTGTAATGCTGGTGAGTGCGGTCTGTGGTGCTGGTGAGCGCGTTCTGTGGCGCTGATGGCGCGTTCTGTGGTGCTGATGGCTCGTTCTGTGGTGCTGTTGGCGCGTTCTGTGATGCTTTTAGCGCGTTCTGTGGTGCTGGTGAGCGCGTTCTGTGATGCTGAGGGCGCGTTCTGTGGTCATGCAGACCCCTTCTGTGACACGACGTCGTGTTCTGTGGCACTCACTGAGATATCGCATGGCTGCCCATGAACACCGGCCGCCCTAACCCCTCCCCACTACACACACACACATGTCAGCAGGAGGAAGACGTCAGCTGACCTTTGGAGAAAAAAAAAGATTAAAAAAATGGGGAGAATGCGACTTGTAACACAAAGGGAGAGTAATTTTCAGGAGTGTTCAGAAAAAAGAAGCGCGACTTCTTCCACTCCTCTCCCTCCCTCTTCCACCCCTCTCCCTCTCTCTCCCTCTCTCCCACCCACTCATGGCGGATCACCTCTCACAGCGGGAGAGCAACGGGGGGGGGGGGGGGGGGGGGAGGGAGGACCCACCTCTCTCTCTCTCTCTCTCTCTCTCTCTCTCTCTCTCTCTCTCTCTCTCTCTCTCTCTCTCGTACACATCCGCACAGCCGGCCATAACCACCATGACAATGGAGCCAGTCACATGCATGAGAAAAGCCTTACCCAGACCCGTCCCGGAGAGCAGAGGGCGTGGAGGGAGGAGGAGGGGGAGGGGGGGGGTTGGGGGAGAGAAAGTGTTGGAGGCAGCAAGGAGGGAGGAGGGTGGGGGAGAGGGAGGGAGGTAAAGGAAGGGATAAAGAGAGATGG
>NC_092269.1:37223342-37235842 GCF_036320965.1 Panulirus ornatus
AAGTGGGGGGTGTGAGAAAGGCATGGTGGAGGGAAGGGGAGGTGGGGGTTAAGGGAACGGAAGTACACTTATCGAAATGAGACGGGCTGGAGAGAGAGAGAGAGAGAGAGAGAGAGAGAGAGAGAGAGAGAGAGAGAGAGAGAGAGAGAGAGAGAGAGAGACCTCCCATCATGACATACACACAGACACACACACACACACACACACATTATATATATATATATATATATATATATATATATATATATATATATATATATATATATATATATATATATATATATATAATCCTTATCAAATCTTTATTACGAAACTTTTCACCTAAAAAAAAACTTTCTTCTTTTTCACGGAAATGACCTTATTTTATTTTATCCGAAAAATTTCGAGAGTCTCCAAACTTTATTACTTTTAACCCAGTCTCTCCCGCCCATAACTGTATAACAAAAAACGTTACAGCCAACTGACACCTGTAATTACCTTTCCTTAATACACTTAAATGGAATACAACATATACTGAAACGAATATATATATATATTTTTTTTTTTTTCGCTGTCTCCCGCGTTTGCGAGGTAGCGCAAGGAAACAGACGAAAGAAATGGCCCAACCCACCCCCATACACATGTATATACATACGTCCACACACGCAAATATACATACCTACACAGCTTTCCATGGTTTACCCCAGACGCTTCACATGCCTTGATTCAATCCACTGACAGCACGTCAACCCCGGTATACCACATCGCTCCAATTCACTCTATTCCTTGCCCTCCTTTCACCCTCCTGCATGTTCAGGCCCCGATCACAAAAAATCTTTTTCACTCCATCTTTCCACCTCCAATTTGGTCTCCCTCTTCTCCTCGTTCCCTCCACCTCCGACACATATATCCTCTTGGTCAATCTTTCCTCACTCATTCTCTCCATGTGCCCAAACCATTTCAAAACACCCTCCTCTGCTCTCTCAACCACGCTCTTTTTATTTCCACACATCTCTCTTACCCTTACGTTACTTACTCGATCAAACCACCTCACACCACACATTGTCCTTAAACATCTCATTTCCAGAACATCCATCCTCCTGCGCACAACTCTATCCATAGCCCACGCCTCGCAACCATACAACATTGTTGGAACCACTATTCCTTCAAACATACCCATTTTTGCTTTCCGAGATAATGTTCTCGACTTCCACACATTCTTCAAGGCTCCCAGAATTTTCGCCCCCTCCCCCACCCTATGATCCACTTCCGCTTCCATGGTTCCATCCGCTGCCAGATCCACTCCCAGATATCTAAAACACTTTACTTCCTCCAGTTTTTCTCCATTCAAACTCACCTCCCAATTGACTTGACCCTCAACCCTACTGTACCTAATAACCTTGCTCTTATTCACATTTACTCTTAACTTTCTTCTTTCACACACTTTACCAAACTCAGTCACCAGCTTCTGCAGTTTCTCACATGAATAAGCCACCAGCGCTGTATCATCAGCGAACAACAACTGACTCACTTCCCAAGCTCTCTCATCCACGACAGACTTCATACTTGCCCCTCTTTCCAAAACTCATGCATTCACCTCCCTGAAAAGCGAAGGCAAATAGAACATTCTACATGGCTCCATTTCACCACGATCCCTTGCCCGCGCGCCAGTTTTGCATCGCGCTGTAAACTCCCGGCATCGATCACGCTGAAGCGATGGTGTGGGGCACCGGCGATAATTCAAAAAGTGGTGCACGGAACACCACAAGACTTAAATTAACGACGAGACGACGGCCGGCCACACCCACGCCTCAACGCATGAAGAAGAGGGAGGGAGGCGGCTGATGGGAACCGCCGCCATTATCACCACCACAACGGCATATGCCTAAATCAACCGAGAATCCCACATCCTTATTTTACGCCTATTTTGTGCCAAGAAATATTCATAAAGTTAATAATTATAAAGTTAATTATTATAAATAATCACATAATCATGAATATATATAAATATAAGGTCTACTAAAGACTGCTCCAGTCGGCCTTTGATCTATGGTCAGGTTCATTATTGGAACAAAACAGAGATTGGAGACGAATTGTTGACTGACTCTCTCTCTCTCTCTCTCTCTCTCTCTCTCTCTCTCTCTCTCTCTCTCTCTCTCTCTCTCACACACACAAAAACCTGTCCATTTCTAATTGAAATAATTCTATTAAGTTGGTGCACAGAAGTCAATAACCACCGGTGATAATACACGATCACATTAATGTGACTACAGACAGGAAGCAGTTGAAACAAAAACGCCTTTTGAGGGTTTCCCCTCCCAACAAACGAATCTCCAACCACAGCTGTTCCTCCCACACTCCAACACTCTAAAACCCCCATTCATCACAGAGAGAGAAAAAACATCTAAAATTTCTTGCTGAAACCTCTATTTTGAGTGTGATAAACCCGCCTCTCTCTCTCTCTCTCTCTCTCTCTCTCTCTCTCTCTCTCTCTCTCTCTCTCTCTCTCTCTCTCCTCTTTCCATCACCCTCATTATCATTTTCTTTCAGAGACGACATTTCTTTTTTTCTTTTCCGTCCCATTTCGACCACCCCTCATTACCATTCCCTTTCTTCAGATAATAATTTTTGACCATTATTTACCGTGTCTGTATCACTCATATCTTGGTCTCCTACAAAAGAACACGTTTGAACATCTCTTCTCCTGAACCTTAGAAGGCGACTAAAAGGGGAATGGAGCGGGGGGGCTGGAAATCCTCCCCTCTTGTTTTTTTTTTTTAATTTTCCAAAAGAAGGAACAGAGAAGGGGGCCAGGTGAGGATATTCCCTCAGAGGCCCAGTCCTCTGTTCTTAACGCTACCTTGCTAAAGCGGGAAATGGCGAATAGTTTGAAAGAGAAATATATAATATATATATATATATATATATATATATATATATATATATATATATATATATATATATATATATATATCCCAGCCTGTGGCAGGTATCCATTTTATCGACCATCCCCTTGGAGTGGATGAACAGCGGGGTTGTCTATGGACCGACTTCCGCAGCCAGGATTCGAACCTATGCGCTCGACCCTGGGCGGTCCCGTGCACAGCCCATAATGTTTTTATTGCCTTGCTACCACCATCATCATCATCACTACCAACATCTTCACTACCACCACCATTTTTATATCATCACTATCACCACCAACTTCACCACAACTATTACTTAACCCAGCGTCATCAACACACCCTCTCTCTCTCTCTCTCTCTCTCTCTCTCTCTCTCTCTCTCTCTCTCTCTCTCTCTCTTTCTCTTAAGTCTCCAGACACACCGCCTAACTTTCTCTAAGTCTCTCTTAAATGCTATTATCTCTCCATGCCATTGTCTTGTAATCTCTCCATTTTACTTATCTCACTCCTTGCTCCACGCTCTTTTCTTTCCAATCTCTTTTTTTTTTTCTCTCTCTCTCTCTCTCTCTCTCTCTCTCTCTCTCTTCACCTCCTTCTTATTCACTTATCTCTTTCCTTTTTATCTGAGAAGTTAGAATAAAGAACCCAAACTGCAAAGTCTTCCTCGTAACAAAACCCAAGTTCCAAAAAATCGTCACAAAAGATAAAAAGAAAAAAAGAATACAGAAATACCAGACGAGACAAAAAAATATATATATACCATAACTAAAAAAAAAAAAAAAAACCTTGCGAAATTCCAGAACATTCCAGCCACTTCTGGAACACGGCAGCAGCAGCAGCTCAGGAGAACACGCCATTCCCTCATGAAACGTTCCATCAATTCCTGGAACACACCGGCAACTCAAGAGAACATAACAGTCCCTCATGAAACGTTCCATCAATTCCTGGAACACACCAGCAACTCAAAGAGAACATAACAGTCCCTCATGGAACATTGTAACAGCTCCTGGAACACCCCAGCAACTCAAGAGAACATAACAGTCCCTCATGGAACATTGTAACAGCTCCTGGAACACCCCAGCAACTCAAGAGAACATAACAGTCCCTCATGGAACATTGTAGCAGCTCCTGGAACACCCCAGCAACTCAAGAGAACATAACAGTCCCTCATGAAACGTTCCATCAATTCCTGGAACACCCCAGCAACTCAAGAGAACATAACAGTCCCTCATGAAACGTTCCATCAATTCCTGGAACACCCCAGCAACTCAAGAGAACATAACAGTCCCTCATGGAACATTGTAACAGCTCCTGGAACACCCCAGCAACTCAAGAGAACATAACAGTCCCTCATGGAACATTGTAGCAGCTCCTGGAACACACCAGCAACTCAAGAGAACATAACTGTCTCTCATGCAACATTCTAGCAGTTCCTGGAACACCTTAGCAGTGCGCACAACACTCCATAACATGCCACTACCTAACAGAACATTCCAAACATTCGTGCAACACCCCATCATTGAAGAGAGAGCTTCCTCAACACACAGAACAGTGTTGTAATTCTTGGAACACCTTAGCAGTCCAGAGAACAACACTTCGTAAAGTTCACAGAACATTCCAGCAATTCCTGGAACATCTTAACACTCCAGAACAAAAAGAACTCTCCAATGACCTGGAACCATTTCAGAACTCCTGGAACACACACACACACACACCCAAAAACAACTCAAGAGAACACGTCAGCAGTTCAGGGAACACGTCAGCAGCAAAAACTGAAGAGAACACGTCAGCAGTTTAGGGAACACGTCAGCAGCAAAAACTGAAGAGAACACGTCAGTAGTTTAGGGAACACGTCAGCAGCAAAAACTGAAGAGAACACGTCAGTAGTTTAGGGAACACGTCAGCAGCAAAAACTCAGAACACGTCAGCAGTTTAGGGAACACGTCAGCAGCAAAAACTCAGGAGAACACGTCAGCAGTTTAGGGAACACGTCAGTAGTTTAGGGAACACGTCAGTATCCCACAAGAAAGCATTCCAGCAACCCTGCTCCTTCGTCTATCAACCCAGGTCACGGGGTCACACGACTTGGCAACACACTCGCCTTCCTTACCACAGGTCAGGGACCTACCTGCGCTACCTGTTTCCCATGCAACACAGGTCGTTATGACCTGTACTACCTGTTTCCCATGCAACACAGGTCACGATGACCTGTGCTACCTGTCTTCCAGCTGGCACCTCTGTATGACAGATGGTATAGGAGGAACACATCCACCCACAGAAAACGACCATTACGACGAAAGCAATTGCAAACGCGTTCCGAAATCGTGGTTCTTTCTCCGCCTGCAACGTAGACGCCATGAAGACCATTCTTCCTCCACCTCAGAGAAGACCCCCCTCTCCACCACCACGACCTCCCTCCCTTACCACCACCATGACCTCCCTCCCTACCACCATGACCTCTCTCCCTTACCACCATGACCTCTCTCCCTTACCACCATGACCTCTCTCCCTTACCACCATGACCTCTCTCCCTACCACCACGACCTCCCTCCCTACCATCACGACCTCCCTCCCTACCACCATGACCTCCCTCCCTACCACCATGACCTCCCTCCCTACCACCATGACCTCCCTCCCTA
This sequence comes from Panulirus ornatus, assembly GCF_036320965.1. Lineage (NCBI taxonomy): Eukaryota > Metazoa > Arthropoda > Malacostraca > Decapoda > Palinuridae > Panulirus > Panulirus ornatus. Next base: position 37,228,866 of record NC_092269.1, read on the forward strand.
CCACCATGACCTCCCTCCCTCTACAACAAGACGCAGACGCTACCTCCCCAAAACTGTTGTCTAACGGCAGATGAAATCATCCTTCCAGCCAAACAGTCACTGGACGACATGACCATCATTACAACGCATGTCTAAGTACCCTCCCTCATCTCCCTCACGGCTGGGATATATGACCCTCCCTCATCTCCCTCACGGCTGGGATATATGACCCTCCCTCATCTCCCTCACGGCTGGGATATATGACCCTCCCTCATCTCCCTCACGGCTGGGATATATGACCCTCCCTCATCTCCCTCACGGCTGAGATATATGACCCTCCCTCATCTCCCTCACGGCTGGGATATATGACCCTCCCTCATCTCCCTCACGGCTGGGATATATGACCCTCCCTCATCTCCCTCACGGCTGGGATATATGACCCTCCCTCATCTCCCTCATGGCTGAGATATATGACCCTCCCTCATCTCCCTCATGGCTGAGATATATGACCCTCCCTCATCTCCCTCATGGCTGAGATATATGACCCTCCCTCATGACTGATGTACAACCCTAAATCTTCCTCCCCCAAAACCCGTAACTTGCATCTTGAAGTCTGAGAACCGAAAAAATTATCACATTACTTCTCCTCCCCCTCGACCTCGACCTCTCTCTCCCTCTCTCTCTCAAGGAATACCACCTCTGGGCCTTGAAACATTGGGGTTCCACCACTCACCTCCCTCTCTCTCTCTCAAGGAATACCACACCTGGGCCTTGAAACATTGGCGTTCCACCACTCACCTCCCTCTCTCTCTCAAGGAATACCACCCCTGGGCCTTGAAACATTGAGTTCCACCACTCACCTCCCTCTCTCTCTCAAGGAATACCACCCCTGGGCCTTGAAACACTGGGGTTTCCAACACCACTCACCTCCGTCCAGCGATCGAACACCGCACCTTCCTGGAGGCGAGAATCCACCTCTTTCCTCCACACGAAGTCGAAGTACTTGGTCATGGCTGGGGCGCGGTTGCTGGTGCCTGCTGGAGGGGGGGGGAGGGCGGGCTCAAGGGCGTCCTGCTCGTGGTGTCTTGGCTCTTCCTGCTGCAGGAGCTGTCTGGAGGCGCCTCAGACCGGGTACCATTAGACACGCCCTAACCCCGCACCTGGAAAGGACACAACCGTGAAAGAACATGAGACTCATGACGTCATAATCGTATATACACATTCATGTGTGTGTGTGTGTGTGTGTGTGTGTGTGTGTAACTGGTGTTACAGGACTCTGCCCACACGTTGGTAAACAGCGCGTGACAACGTCACATTTGGTAACGTTCGTTGTCAACAAAGGAGTAACAATATCGTCATGGAACTTCTCGCTCACAAAGGAGACCAACCTTTCCCTGCTTCGGAATGGAGCGCAGCGTCGGGGAAGCCCCATAAAAAGGAAGAGAGCGCAGGGGAGGTCCTGGGGCTATATGATCAAATCAACCATACGTAAATTTCTCAGTACTGGTCATGTGTGTGCGAACATATACGTAAATGTGAATGTGTGTGTTCCCAGAAGACATACCATATGTACGTGTGTGTGTGTGTGCGTGTATGTGTTCCCAGAAGACATATATATGTACGTGTGTGTGTGTGTGTGTGTGTGTGTGTGTGTGTGTGTGTGTAGGTCTATTAACTTGATTATTAAGTCCCCTAGCGAGAGGTTACCACGCAAACCACTGCAACAAATACTTCATTTCTCGATGGGGCGTTTTCCACTTCGAGCGGATTCATCTGTCAATCTACATCAAGAACGAGGAACCTCATAGACCCACTACGTACACTACGTATATAAAGATATCTCAAAAGAGAGAGAGAGAGAGAGAGAAAGAAACTCTCTACATAGACATAGAGAGCTATCTTAAAAAATGGAGAAAGAGGGAAAAGAAGTAAAGAGGCCATTATTGTGTACATGGCGGTGGTGGAAGTTTGGGAGGCAGGCATTAACGAACCACACTTCAAAAACATTTGGAGGTGGAGTTAATAGACAGAGACCTAAACTGCAGACCACACGGTACATATCCTTTCACTGGGACCTGGACCTTTGACCTGAGACCATCGAAAACCATCGTAAAATATCCCCCTCAACCCCATCCTACCCTACCCCACCTCAACTGCTCCACCTCACGAGTCAACCAAACCCGACAGAAATTTCCTCATAATTTCCCTCGACACTGTTGTATCCCCCCCCCCCCAGGCCATACCTGGTGGAGCAGGTCAGAGAGAAGGGGGGCCAGTGACCTCGGGTCATGCAATGCCTTTAACTACCGCACCGTGCGGCTCACAAACGACCCGACCCTACTGACGAGATATATCTGGCTATATTTAGCGTCTCTCACGACTGAACTGCTGATTACCTGCTCCATCTGAACCAGGTATCAACGAACTATATATATATATATATATATATATATATATATATATATATATATATATATATATATATATATTCCTATGAGTCCACGGGGAAAATGAAACATGAAAAGTTCCCAAGAGCACTTTCGTGTAATAGTCACATCATCAGGGGAGACTCATAGGAATATCTTGATCACGCGCAAAATTGTGATCCTTTCCAACATATATATATATATATATATATATATATATATATATATATATATATATATATATATATATATATATATACATACATATATCGACCTGAGGGCAACAAATAACCTCCATATATACAAGAATGTTGCCTTGGGAGACCTGTATATACGTATAACAGTCTCTTACACCTGTCATACATACAAACATACATATAACATACATACATGCATACATACATACAAGATACATACATGCATACATACAACATACATACATATATACATACAACATACATATACATACATACATATATGCATACATACAACATACATACATGCATACATGCAACATACATACATGCATACATGCAACATACATATATGCATACATACAATATACATACATATATACATACAACATACATATACATACATACATACATACATACATGCATACATACAACATACATGCATACATACAACATACATACATACATACATACACACCCTAGCCAGGTGTATATCATCTTTTCATACCATCTCTCCCCCCGCCCACACCCCACACACCACCTCCTCCTCCCCACAATCCTCCAGTATGGGGAGAAAAATGAAATGTCCTCGTCCCTACCCACCCATCCTCCCCTTCACCCCCATTTCTTTTTTCTTTCTAAAGAGGGAAGAGATGGGACCGTGGCCCATCCACTGGTCATACCTGGCTCCATCTTGGGAGCGAGATGGGAAGATGGAGAGAGAGAGAGAGAGAGAGAGAGAGAGAGAGAGAGAGAGAGAGAGAGAGAGAGAGAGAGAGAGAGAGACAGAGCCCCCCTTGTGCAGATGATGAGTCCGTTCCGTCTCCCTCGTTAGTATCACTCCGGATAATTACACTCAGTAAACAACAATTACCTTAAATCACACACACACACACACACACACACACACACACACACACACACACACACACACACACCCGGGGGGGCGGCAAATTGTACTGTATGTTCTGGGTAATTAAATCAACTGGCAAATTGCTTCTCTGTTTCCCTTGGCGATTTTCTTTGCGCACAAGTGGCGTGGTTGAGCGAGAGAGAGAGAGAGAGAGAGAGAGAGAGAGAGAGAGAGAGAGAGAGAGAGAGAGAGAGAGAGAGAGAGATTACGAAGATGGAATGAGAGAACAAAGGACTGAAGATAAGTAAGATAAAAGAGAGTAAAGATGACAAGACACGCAAGAGGGGGGAATATAGAGATAAAAGATGAGAAATCATCTTTTCAGGAACAGATTAATAACAGACGAACGAATGAGGAACCACATGAGACGTATGAGGGGCCGCATGAGACGTATGAGGGGCCGCATGAGACGTATGAGGGGCCGCATGAGACGTATGAAGGGCCGCATGAGACGTATGAGGGGCCGCATGAGACGTATAAGGGGCCGCATGAGACGTATGAGGAACCTGGAAGATGGGAGGTAAGATAAAGGAGAGAGAGAGAGAGAGAGAGAGAGAGAGAGAGAGAGAGAGAGAGAGAGAGAGAGAGAGAGAGAGAGCAGACAAAAAAGATGGCCACGGAGGAAGATAATGGTCCCGTCTGGAGCGTCAATAACGCGTCCGTTGTGGAGTTCAGTCCTCCCACGTGGAGTTTTAATCCCGATATTTGGTGTTCAATCCTCTTATGTGGAGTTTTAATCCCGATATTTGGTGTTCAATCCTCTTATGTGGAGTTTAATCCTGATATTTGGAGTTCAATCCTCTTATGTGGAGTTTAATCCTGATATTTAGAGTTCAATCCTCTTATGTGGAGTTCAATCCCCCTATATGGAGTTGTCCTATGTGTACTTCAATCCTATGTGGAGGTCATCCCTTCTATGTGGAGTTTAATCCCCCCTATATGGAGTTTAGTCCTATGTCTAGTTCAATCCCCCCCTACATGGAGTTCAGTCCTATGTCTAGTTCAAACCTCCTATGTGGAGTCCAATCCTCCAATATGGAGTTCAATCCTCCTATGGGTAGCTCAATCCTCCTATGTGGAGTTCAATCCTCCTACATGGAGTTCAATCCTCCTACATGGAATTCAATCCTCCTACATGGAGTTCAATCCTCCAAAGTGGAATTCAATCCTCCTACATGGAGTTCAATCCTCCAAAGTGGAATTCAATCCTACTACTTAAAAGAGTTCAGTATTACTGTTTAGTCCTATCTATTCTAAAGCTCAGTCCTCCTATCTGGAGAGAGAGAGAGATCCTTCCACTTGGAGTCAAACACCGTTGCCGTAGAGCCAACCATGGCCTCCTTCACAAAACACACCATCACATTCTAATCACCAGGTGCCCCTCAGGGGGCTGGGCTGGCTGGCGTTGGTCCCCCCTCTCTCTCTCTCTCTCTCTCTCTCTCTCTCTCTCTCTCTCTCTCTCTCTCTCTCGAGTGAAATACATTATTAATGCTGATATATATCACTGTTTATCTTAGGCTCTCTGGAGTCCCCCCCACCCCAAGGCTACTGGAGAGAGAGAGAGAGAGAGAGAGAGAGAGAGAGAGAGAGAGAGAGAGAGAGAGAGAGAGAGAGCCATGTGAGTGACTGTTTGCACGAGATGATGGTCGTCTGGTGTTTGGGTTCGTACTGGTGCGTACACCTGTTTGCCTGTGTTTGCGGGCTTGTTTACCGCCCCCTCCCACACACACACACACATACACACACACACACACACACAAACATACAGACATGCACACACACACACACACACACACACACACATACAGACATGCACACACAAACAGACACACACATTATATATATATATATATATATATATATATATATATATATATATATATATATATATATATATATATATATATATAGTCACCAGAATAAGCCAATTATAACTGCTCTGCAGAACACACACAACTCACGTAGCGCCAACACAATTATTCCAAACTTTAACTTGTTTTTCTTTTTAAAGTCCAGGGGAACAGGCGAGCCCAAGCCTGCAGGCCTCAATCCCTGTTAACTCCCACCGTTTGCTGCTACTGTTTCCTGTTGGCAGTTCATGATGAATCCATTCATATATATATATATATATATATATATATATATATATATATATATATATATATATATATATATATATATATATACACTTTTGCTACATGTTTAAATCAGTGATGGGGATGTGTGAGAATCAGTGGTGGAGATGTGAGAATCATTGTTGGAGAGATGTGAGAATCAGTGTTGGAGGTGTGAGAATCAGTGTTGGAGAGATGTGAGAATCAGTGTTGGAGGTGTGAGAATCAGTGTTGGAGAAGTGAGAATCTGTGGTGGAGATGTGAGAATCATTGTTGGAGAGATGTGAGAATCAGTGTTCGAGGTGTGAGAATCAGTGTTGGAGAAGTGAGAATCTGTGGTGATGTGAGAATCAGTGTTGGAGAAGTGAGAATCAGTGTTGAAGTGAGAATCAGTGTTGGAGGTGCGAGAATCAGTGTTGGAGACGTGTGAATCAGTGTTGGGGGTGTGAGAATCAGTGTCGGAGACGTGAGAATCAGCCAATCAAGAGCTGAACAAATTTATGGATCAAGGATTCGTGAGTGGTGGGGATTGGGGTGGATGAAACAAAGGAGAGAGAGAGAGAGAGAGAGAGAGAGAGAGAGAGAGAGAGAGAGAGAGAGAGAGAGCCAGACGGCTCGTGTCGCTTAGCAGCGTCTCGAACCCGGAGCAAAAAAAAGAGAAAAAAACACATATTCACCACCTGGCCATGGCCAGCCGAGCAACGCAGTGAGAGCAAGAAGGACATCACAACACACTATGTATAGGAACGATTGGTAAACACACACACTACACTACACACTCCTCCCCTCATCCAAACTTCCCTCTTCCCCTCGAATCCACATGGGCGAAATTCTCATCTCCATTCACGCGAGCCCGGACCGTTTGAAGGCCGAAGGGGGAGGGGGGGGGGGGTATTGTTAGGGTTGGGGTGGGGTTTGGGGTTCGAACCGGGGACATGGAAATTGGACCTATTTACTTCAGTCTCAATTTTGGATCATTATTTATCATCATCACAATAAAGTAGGTTTTTTTAATCACTTGTATTACTACTTTTGTTATTGTTATCGTAATTATGACCATAACTACCATGACAATCATTACGATAACTACCACACTTACAGAGCAACCAATTAGGACACGTGATTTAGAGGGACGAGTTTCGTATGATCACGTATGAATATGAGAAGAAATGATTTTGTGAAGAAATGAAAAGGTCAATTATGAATATGTGAAGAAATGAATAAGTTCAATTATGAATACGTTACAAAATGAATAAGTTCAAATCGTGAATATGGGAAGAAATGAATAAGTTCAATTATGAATACGTTACAAAATGAATAAGTTCAATCGTGAATATGGGAAGAAATGAAT
>NC_092269.1:37240842-37243342 GCF_036320965.1 Panulirus ornatus
AAACTCCGGGCTTAACTGCGTGGAAATTATTAATGATAAAACTGCGTTGGAAATTATTACTAATAAAACTCTGTTGGAAATTATTAACAATAAAACTTGGAAATTATTAATAACACTGCGCTGGAAGTTATTAATAAGTGCATTGGAAGTTGGAAATTATTAACAACAAAACTGCATTGGAAATTATCTATAACAAAACTGCGTTGGAAATTATCAACGATAAAACTGCGATGGAAATTATCTATAATAAACTTGAAATTTATCTCTTCTTTCACCAGCGCGTTGGTCGAGTTTTTCTTGCCTTCGGCTTCAATTCACTATTTCATTTATTCCACTTCTGATAACATTCACTGTTATTCATATTTCCATTTATCAGTCTGTATTTAATATCATTTATATTTATAACGTTCGTTTTAATACGTCAATGGAGTCCATGATATCCATTTTCTATATTTCATCCTAGTTCGTTTTCTATTAATTTTCCCGCTTCCCTGCTTCATCGATTCTATTATAAAAGTAATTTTGCATCGTTTTTCTTGTCAGTTTCTTTACGTTTCACCCAGTTTCACTCTCTGTGCCCCCCTCACCCTGTGTTTCATTGGCTTCATCTTTCCTAAACCACTCTGTTTCATCTGTCCCAAGTTTACTTTCCAGGTCATACATGTCCCTCCGTGTTTCAATCTTGTTTCACTGTCCTCCTGTTTCATCCCATCAACTTCTGTTGCGCTGCTATGTTACATGGCTTATTCGCTGCCGTGCTAAATGGGTCACTGGTAACTCGGCTGCTACACACCAACACACTACCCCTCCCCCATATATATATATATATATATATATATATATATATATATATATATATATATATATATATATATATATATATATATTCCTATGAGTCCACGGGGAAAATGAAAGACGAAAAGTTCCCAAGTGCACTTTCGTGTAATAATCACATCATCAGGGGAGACACAAGAGAAAATATATTCGTCTCTTCGATGTATACCAACTGACTGTTATATTTCTCTCTTGTGTCTCCCCTGATGATGTGATTATTACACGAAAGTGCACTTGGGAACTTTTCGTCTTTCATTTTCCCCGTGGACTCATAGGAATATCTTGATCACGCGCAAAATTGTGATCCTTTCCAATATATATATATATATATATATATATATATATATATATATATATATATATATATATATACATAAACCCATCCTTCCGCCTTCCTCTACAGCCACAGATACGCCTCTTTAACCCTTAGCAATCCCCCCCCCCACACACACAATCCCCCGTAACCACATCTCCCCCCCAGCTCCTAACCGTACGCCCCCTTCCCTCTCCCCCCGGGAAATAATGCTCAGGGAAGCCCCTGGCATGAGGGATGGCCAGCTGGAGACGTCGTAGGAAGCCCTCATAAAGCCCTTGAGATGAGGAGGAGGAGGAGGAGGAGGAGATGGGTACAATGAGCTGGCACTATAGGCTTGCCCGCCATCGCATGAGGACGTGGCAACACTGTGGCGAACACTTTTGTAAGACGTGTCAACGTTGGTGTGTTTACATGATGAGGTTCCCATGCTCTCTAGCTGTAGAAAACGGGAGAGGAAATCGAATCATATTACTCTGAGTGTATATATTTATATATATATATATATATATATATATATATATATATATATATATATATATATATATATATATTCGAGTGTAATTATTGCCAGGAAACAAAGGAAAGAAAACTTAAAGTGTTCATTCCCGTCATGCCGTGTGTGTGGAGGGAGTGGAGGGAGTGGAGGGTAACGACTGTAGCACCAGCATCAACCACCGCCTCAGTTAACCACACTCCTCCCCTCCCCTCTACCCCCCCCCCCTAAAGGAACTCCGGGGGTGGGGTGGTCCCTTCCCCAGAACTTCGGGGGGGTTGTGAGACAGACATACGTGGCGGCCATGACAGTCTCTCTCTCTCTCTCTCTCTCTCTCTCTCTCTCTCTCTCTCTCTCTCTCTCTCTCTCTCTCTCTCTGGTGGGCGGCCACCGACCAGGGGTGGTGTGGTGGGGTGGTGTGGTGGGTTGGGTGGGTGAGGAGCGGCGGGTCAGCGCAGAGCGCCGGGTACTTCAGTGGCTGTCAAGTGTCACTCCCTTTGTCACTCCTCTCATTCTGCCTTGCCCACGAGTGGGCTGCTGGCTTTCAGCCCACACACACACACACACACACACACACACACACAATCTTCTCTCTCTCTCTCTCTCTCTCTCTCTCTCTCTCTCTCTCTTACACACACACACACACATAATTTTCTCTCTCTCTCTCTCTCTCTCTCTCTCTCTCTCTCTCTCTCTCTCTCTCTCTCTCTCTCTCACACACACACACACACACATAATTCTCTCTCTCTCTCTCTCTCTCTCTCTCTCTCTCTCTCTCTCTCTCTCTCTCTCTCTCTCTCACACACACACACACACACACACACAATCTTCTCTCTCTCTCTCTCTCTCTCTCTCTC
>NC_092269.1:37248342-37293342 GCF_036320965.1 Panulirus ornatus
ATAATAATAATACTATTTATCATAAGACATGGATAAAATATCAAATAATATAATACAATAATAATAATCATAATAATAACAATAAACACAAAAACAACAACAATAACAACAATCACACTCTCTGGCACCAACCAGCAGTTGAAGCAATCAGAGGGTAACCATCCAAGGCAGAATAGAGGCATATCTCTGGTAACCATATTACCACAACATCAGGAAGGGATAAAATGGAGAAGTCGTTCCATTAGCAAATGGCTCATTGGCTCGGGTCACATATGTATGGACCGTCTCCACCCCCACGCCCAGGAGACCTGGGAGAAAGTGTATATATATATATATATATATATATATATATATATATATATATATATATATATATATATATATATATATATATCCGTCCTGGAAACAGAACATAACATTTCCCAGTGGTATCTACAACTCTGGACGACGTCAGGTATGTGTTCATTTCCCAGTGGTATCTACAACTCTGGACGACGTCAGGTATGTGTTCATTTCCCAGTGGTATCTACAACTCTGGACGACGTCAGGTATGTGTTCATTTCCCAGTGGTATCTACAACTCTGGACGACGTCAGGTATGTGTTCATTTCCCAGTGGTATCTACAACTCTGGACGACGTCAGGCATGTGTTCATTTCCCAGTGGTATCTACAACTCTGGACGACGTCAGGTATGTGTTCGCGCGGGGTTGTATGTATTGACCAGGGCCAGAGCCGGGTGTATTACCCTCAACTGATATATATCGGTTGTGTTTGCGGGGATACAGTAATAACTGTTGTACTTCAGGAATACAGTTGTCACAGCTGTACTTACGGAATACAGTGACAACAGTTGTAACAACGGAATACAGCAATAACAGTTGTAGTAACAGAGTGCAACAAGAACAGTGAAGATATTAATTTCTCATCATCAGTAACGAAATCTCTCTCTCTCTCTCTCTCTCTCTCTCTCTCTCTCTCTCTCTCTCTCTCTCTCTCTCTATATATATATATATATATATATATATATATATATATATATATATATATATATATATAATCCATTCTTGCCTCACACAGCCACCTCGTCATTCAACAGTCTTCATTCATAGCCAAGCGACCCATGGCGGCATCAGCAACGCCCAACCACCATCCGGGAAATGGCTGCCCAACTTGGCCGACCTCCATGGCCCGGCGGGATTCCCATACCAGAACTGACTCAGAAAGACGCACTTCATATATATATATATATATGTAGAGAGAGAGAGAGAGAGAGAGAGAGAGAGAGAGAGAGAGAGAGAGAGAGAGAGAGAGAGAGCTAGAGCTAGCTTTGCTTTTCGAGGCAGAGGACGCCCCATATAGAGCGAGGTGGGGCGTTCCCACTAGAAACTGATCGCATACGATTATCCACAACAGAACACGGTCTGGGAGGCACTTGAAAAAGGGGAGGGAAGCTAAAAGGGGCGTTCAAAAATGGGGAGATGAAAGGTCGGGTGAGGAGGTGGTTAATGCTACGTATGAATGGTTATTGACGGGGAGATAATAAGGAGGAGGAGGAGGAGGAGGAGTTTGACGAATTTATATTGGGAAGATAAAAGGATAGGTGGGTGACAGGGAGATTACATGGTGTCTAACGGGGGAGAAAATGGGGGACATAAAAGGCGATCGAAGAGATGACAATGGGGAGACATTAGGGGGCGTGATGGGGAGATCCTACGGACGTAAAAAGGATATCTAAAAGATCCTTGGGGGAGAGAACGGATGTCTGTTAAGAGAAATACTGGGGAGAGCAAAAGGGGGAGGGGCAGATATATAAGGCTAAGAAGACGGGGGTGTCCAACTCTCTCTCTCTCTCCCCAGCAACACACGCAAATCCACATCAACCCCAACATGTAAACACACACAAAACACATTTTTTTTCCTGTGCAAAAGAAGAAAAGGCCATCTGTCCAACACTGAGTGCCACACACCTCCTCCTCCTCCTTTCCCTCCACACACCTTCTCCCTCCTTTCCCTCCACATACGTCCTCCTCCCTCCTTTCCCTCCACATGCCTCCTCGTCCCTCCTTTCCCTCCAGTGCCAGTAGCACCCATCCAGACCAGCTATTGATCAGCTGAGTGACAAATTGAATATAGGGGACGGGTTGCGACGCCCCGTGAAATATGGGCGGTCCCAGAGGGAGGGAGGGGCCCTTCAGCCCACATAGGGAGCAGGCGAGGGATTGGGGTAAAGGGGCACTGGTGTGCTTTCATGGGAATCATGAAACAAGGTGTACATGTATACATCCATGGGGTATGCTCCCACACGTATGCATCCATGGGGTATGCTCCCACACGTATGCATCCATGGGGTATGCTCCCACACGTATACATCCATGGGGTATGCTCCCACACGTATACATCCATGGGGTATGCTCCCAAGGTCCTCCAACATACGATCAATGCTCCACCAGGTGTGCCCACATGCAGAACAGAAATGCTCCCATGTTCAACGCTCCTCCTCGCCCACAACCCACCTACCACGACATGCTCTTATCTGTAGGAGCGGATATGCTCCCGGGGACACGCCAGAGATATGGTGGTCACCACCAGGGATGTCGAGATAAGGGAAATCTTAAGGCACACACACACACACACACACAGTTTGCCCTCTCTCTCTCTCTCTCTCTCTCTCTCTCTCTCTCTCTCTCTCTCTCTCTCTCTCTCTCTCTCCACACGGGGCATCAAAGCGCCTGGAGTTGACCTGGTTTGACCTACAAGGTCACAGGGAGGGAGGAGACACCATCACGAGGTCAAAGGTCAAGGGGGAGGATGGGGGAAGGGGGGAAGGGTCACAGGTCACACTCGAATGTTGTACTGCGTGTGAGAGAGACACACGCAAGAGGTCAAAAAGGTCAGAGGTCAGAGTGTGGGCCACATCTTCCCTGTTCCGGGTACAGTGGGGGGGCAATACAGCTTTGCTCATTACAGTGGCCCTCGGGGAGACTACAGCGAAGACGGTGGGGAGCTAAGGAGGAGGGGAGGAGGAGGAGGATGGCTGAGGACGGGGAGAGAGATTAGTGGAGGAGGAAGAAGAGGAGGAAGAGGAAGAAGAGGAGGAGAAGGAATGGTAAGAGAGGCAGTGCAGAGCAGAACACACGAACAGACAGACACACAGACTGCCAAACACAAACATACACAAGATATATATATATATATATATATATATATATATATATATATATATATATATATATATATATATATATACACACTTCAATATAAAAACTGTACATGCTCAAAGGCATATACAGACACAAATACACAGAAACATGAAGACACTTCAACACGCACGTACAGACAAAACACCATAAGCATATACAGAAAACACCAACACACACACACACACACACACCCACACACACACACACACACACACACACACACACACACACACCCACACACACACACACACACACACACACACACACACACACACACACACACACACACACACACACACACACACACACACACACACACCACACACACACACACACACCCACAAACACATACACACACCACACCCACACACACACACACACACACACACCACACCCCACACACACACACACACACACACACACACACACCCACACACACACACACACACACACACACACACCCACACCCCACACACACACACACACACCACACACACACACACACACACACATAACGAGACGTGGAGAGACCCACCACACGAGACATTACCGAGACCAGGGCTTGGCAGGGAGGCTTAAAAAGGGGGGGGTGGTTTTCCCCCCCGGGGCCGGATGGACTCACCTCTTATCTGGAGGCCACAGGTGGCTGGCTGGGCCCACCTGACACCGACCTGCGCGATAAGGAGACATCCTAAGGGGCGCGCACCAGAGATAAGGGGAGAGAGAGATAAGGGAGAGAGAGAGAGAGAGAGAGAGAGAGAGAGAGAGAGAGAGAGAGAGAGAGAGAGAGAGAGAGAGACGGGGGCGGGGACGGGGTCGGTTCTGTCCTATGGACGGGGGTTTACTGACAGGCAGACAAGCCTTGAACAACGAAAGACGGTTCAAATGTTAAAAGACAGGAAGTGTACAGGCCCGTCCCTCCCGAACATCTCTGTCCTCCCGTCCAAAACAAAAGAAAGACGACCCCCTGAGTACGACCACAACGCCACCTGAGTACGACTACAACAGCCCCCTAAGCACGACCACAACGGCCCCCTAAGACGACCACAACGCCCCCTAAGCACGACCACAACAGCCCCTTAAGCACGACCACAACGGCCCCCTAAGTACGACCACATGACACAAGCAAGCACGAACGACATTCCGTTAGCACGACAACACGCCCCCTTCCCCCTCCCCCAGGCCTCTGGAGGGAGGGTCGTGGATGTGCTGGGGGGGGGGGAGGCATAACACGACCCCCCCAAACGACCTACAGACCAGAAGGAAGTGACCACAACCCAGGAGGGATTCCAACCCGGTGTAATTAAACCAACGGCTCTCCACTCCCCACGTCGCCAGCAGTTCGCGAGGGGGCGGCCCACACACCAGGGGGGCCCACACACCAGGGGGGGCCCACACACACCAGGGGCGACAGGTCATGTTGTGAAGCCAATTCACAACCAACATTACAACTAATTCTACAACTAATTCCTCTACAATGAACGGACTTAATTACCTCAGTGAATCACTTTTATAAAAAAATAATCAAATCACGAAAACTTTAAAAAGCAGATTTATCTGACCCTCACTCCTCCCCTCCTCCCCACATATACACCCCACCTTCACAGACCCCCACTCCTCCTCCCCACATATACACCCCACCTTCACAGACCCCCACTCCTCCTCCCACATTCACCCCACTCACAGACCCCCCACTCTCCTCCCACATATACACCCCACCTTCACAGACCCCCACTCCTCCTCCCCACATATACACCCCACCTTCACAGACCCCCACTCCTCCTCCCCACATATACACCCCACCTTCACAGACCCTCACTCCTCCCCTCCCCACATATACACCCCATCTTCACAGACCCCCACTCCTCCTCCCCACATATACACCCCACCTTCACAGACCCCCACTCCTCGCCACATATACACCCCACCTTCACAGACCCCCACTCCTCCTCCCCACATATACACCCCACCTACACAGACCCTCACTCCTCCCTTCCCCACATATACACCCCACCTTCACAGACCCCCACTCCTCCTCCCCACATATACACCTCCCCCATCTAACCTTCACAGATGTCAAGGTTTCGCAAATCCCTCCCAGACGACCCCGTTCCACCTTTCCATTTACGTCTAAGACCAAAACCAGGGAACGACCCAGGTCATTCCCGTCATATAAACCTCCTGGGAGGGAATTTAATTCACCTGCTAATTAAACAGGCGGACGCTATCTGGAACCTGCATAAATGTGATTCCTGCAACGTCCAGAATTGTTTATATATATATATATATATATATATATATATATATATATATATATATATATATATATATATATATATAAGTGTGTGTAAGTGGATGGGCCATTCTTCGTCTGTTTCCTAGCGCTACCTCGATAACGCGGGATACAGCGATTAAGCAAAATCAATAATAATAATGATAATAATAATAATAATAATAACAATAATTATAATAATAATAATAATAATAATAATAATAATAATAATAATAATAATATGAAGGTGAAATCGCACTTCAGCCATCACGCACTAGTGTTATCATATATATATATATATATATATATATATATATATATATATATATATATATATATATATATAATCAATCTTGGCCATTTTTCTCCGTTGCTTGACTACATGTATCTGACATCAGTGGAGAATTACCTGGTTTTGCGACCACTTCATACCATCCTGAAGGGTTAATTATGTAAATGCAATTACGGCACGGAGCTGGGGGGTGGGGGGTGGGGGGGAGTCTAATTATAACTGATGGGGACGACACAGTGCCAGTCAGGTCCCCCCCCCCCTCCACCAACAGCCTCCTCTCCAACAAAATGATTCATGCACTTTCTCTCTAACCCTCTGGATCCAGCGGCCTCTCTCCAACACTGTGGATCTTGTGGCCTCTCCAACACTATGGATCCACTGGCCTATCCAACACTATGGATCCAGTGGCCTCTCCAACACTATGATTCATTACACCCTCTCCAACACTATGGATCCACCAGCCTCTCCAACACTATGATTCATACATCCTCTTCAACACTCTGGATCCACCAGTCTCTCCAACACTATGACTCATACACCCTCTCCAACACTATGGATCCACCAGCCTCTCCAACACTGGCAATACATGCCGTGTTCTGTGCTCCAGTCGACAACACACATATGTATACTCGACGACACACACATATGTATACATCATAATGACGTGGAATATGTATATTGTCAAGTTGGGGGATTTGGGGGATGTGTGGGATGTGGGGATGTGGGGATGTGGGGGCTTAATAATTTCTATTGTGCGGTACACTCGTTGGAGAGGTCGATAAGGTGGGGTTGGGGAGAGGGGTGTGTGTGTTATGAAGCCAGCCTCTCTCTCTCTCTCTCTCTCTCTCTCTCTCTCTCTCTCTCTCTCTTACACACACACACACACATAGGGGTAGGGGGATGTATGAAGCCAGCCTCTCTCTCTCTCTCTCTCTCTCTCTCTCTCTCTCTCTCTCTCTCTCTCTCTCTCTCTCTCTTCACACACACACACATATGTACTTCACCTGCCATTACCTGACCTAACTCCTGTGTGGTGTGAGCCAAACGCTTCCTCAAACGGAAGCAAAGATAGGCTCCCCACCCCCCTCTCCCCCCCCTCTCTCCCCAACCCCCAACAAACAACACAGTCCCCCCCCACCACCACCCCCAACCACTCACATCTGCACCACAATTTTTTTTTTCTTTTTTCATTCTTTAGTTCACATATATTTTCTCTAACCATCAAAGAACACATTTCTCTGAGAACCAGCCACCTCCCCTACCTGCCTCCCTGATCAAAGAACATCCTCCATCAAAAAAAATAATAATAAGAACCGATTTTCTGTAAAATTTGAAAAGCGGGGATGCGTGCGGCACACAAAAATATGGGGTAAAAGAAAACGGGAGGTTGGACTGAGGGTACACTATAAAGCGTTTGAGCATAACGCAAGCAGGTATTAAAACTCCGGTACACTGACTACAATGCCCAGGGTCTATTTATTTTTTTTTTTGTGTGTGTGTGTGTCTGTGTAGTACAATGGCGGACGCAAAGATTTACGCGCGTCTTTGATATGAGTTTTATTCTCTATGTCTTTCATCTGACTCTGGGTGTGTGTGTGTGTGTGTGAGTATGGCTTGGGTGTGTGCAAGTTTTTCGTGAATGGCTCTCTCTCTCTCTCTCTCTCTCTCTCTCTCTCTCTCTCTCTCTCTCTCTCTCTCTCTCTCTCTCTAACCTCTCTCTCTCTCTCTCTCTCTCTCTCTCTCTCTCTCTCTCTCTCTCTCTCTCTCTCTCTCCCTAACCTTTCTCTCTCTCTAACTTCACTCATTCTCCCAACCCTCACTCTCCTCCCTCCCTAACCTCTCTCTATCTCTCTCTCTGTAATCTCACTCATTCTCCCTACTCTCACTCCCTAACCCTCCCCCTTCCCCATCTCTCTCTCTTCTACCAAACCCCTGAACCACACAATCACCTCGTTACCCCGTCAGCGACAATCCCTGTCCAGTGTATATCCCGGGACCCAAGCTGGGGGGGGGGGGGGGGGGGGGGGGGGGAAGAACACACATCGAAGTAACTTTAAAAAAAAAAAAAAAAACTTAAAATGTCCACATAAAAACTCCATTTCCCTACCCCCCCCCCCCCAATCAACACCACTTCACGTGCCTCATTTCTTATAAAATCATTCATCTAAATGTATTCCACATTTTCCCCCCCAAAAAAAATTTCATACCTTAATCAAAATACTTTCTTAAAAATCAAACCTCCACCCCCCAAAAAAAACAAAATGTTTACATAGTATCTCCATACGATGCCAAAATTTGCATATGATGACTACACGTTCCGTGATATATTCCTTCAAAGAATATAATTACCATATAATAACAGCTCACTTAACATCCTTTCTTACCTACAACCCTTGGTAATATATCAAATATATCTCACACAATGTCTACGTCAACTTCATAATATATTAATGCAATAAATCGCAAAATTTCGAGGCGTGTAACGCCCAGTGTGGTGGAGTGGGGTCAGTTAAGTGCTGTACCACAAGCCACGAGCATTAGCGTCGGTAAGGGCCACACTCCCACCTTGACTCTTCCAGGTTCTCGTCCATATCGGAACCTATTACCTGTGCCAGGCTATTTCAAAAATTCCGGGTCATCCCGACTGTATGTTTAAAACTCAACATCATTATATTTCATCATCCAATATGGCTTGCGCATATATATATATATATATATATATATATATATATATATATATATATATATATATATTCCCCCAAAAAAATCGGCCCAACTTTAAAATCGCAAATTAGACTACATTTAAAATTTTTGTTCCCA
The DNA here is from genome assembly GCF_036320965.1 of Panulirus ornatus. Lineage (NCBI taxonomy): Eukaryota > Metazoa > Arthropoda > Malacostraca > Decapoda > Palinuridae > Panulirus > Panulirus ornatus. The sequence goes on from NC_092269.1 coordinate 37,256,927, forward strand.
TAAAAAAATCTAAATTCGGTTAAAGTTTAAAATTGGGAGATTTATATATATACATATATACATTCTACCGATGACCCCCCCTCCCCCCTACACTCACATAGAAAAGATGGAACAGCTTACTTCTATATAAACACATCTGCTAACCATGAACAGCTTTTCCTTCTATATAAACATGTCTGCCTCATACAAGCAACTTTTCCTTCCATATAAACACGCCTGGTTGACACAAGCAGGTTTATATTAATACGTCTGCTAACTTAACGCAGCCTTTCCTTCTATATAAACAACGTCTGCTAACTTAAACCAGCCTTTCCTTCTATATAAACAACGTTACTAACTTAAACCAGCCTTTCCTTCTATATAAACAACGTCTACTAACTTAAACCAGCCTTTCCTTCTATATAAACAACGTCTGCTAACTTAAACCAGCCTTTCCTTCTATATAAACAACGTCTTCTAACTTAAAGCAGCCTTTCCTTCTATATAAACAACGTCTACTAACTTAAAGCAGCCTTTCCTTCTATATAAACAACGTCTACTAACTTAAACCAGCCTTTCCTTCTATATAAACAACGTCTACTAACTTAACGCAGCCTTTCCTTCTATACAAACAACGTCTACTAACTTAAAGCAGCCTTTCCTTCTATATAAACAACGTCTACTAACTTAACGCAGCCTTTCCTTCTATATAAACGTCTACTAACTTAAACCAGCCTTTCCTTCTATATAAACAACGTCTACTAACTTAACGCAGCCTTTCCTTCTATATAAACGTCTACTAACTTAAAGCAGCCTTTCCTTCTATATAAACAACGTCTACTAACTTAAAGCAGCCTTTCCATCTATACACTCAACGCCTGACTGACGCAAGCAGCTTTTCCTTCTCCACCAACACCCTCCGCCAGCTTGACCCAGGCAGCTTTAACAGCCGACGGGATCTCCCTCAGCTTACCCCTCCCTCCTGGCGACCACACCGGCCAACGAACATCCCTGCCAGCGCTCCCGTGCGACGACGCCGTTTTAAAGACGAGAAATGGCGCCCCTCGATCCAGAACTCTGACGCTCAAAACTATTCCATTCTGTGAGTCTCTCGTCTCTCCCTGTGAGTCCCTGATGTCTCTCTGTGAGACCCTGATGTCTCCCTGTGAGACCCTGATGTGTCCCCCTGTGAGACCCTGATGTCTCCCTGTGAGACCCTGATGTCTCTCCCTGTGAGTCACTGATGTCTCTCTGTGAGACCCTGATGTCTTCCTGTGAGACCCTGATGTCTCTCTCTGTGAGACCCTGATGTCTCTCTCTGTGAGACCCTGATGTCTCTCTGTGAGTCCCTGATGTCTCTCTGTGAGACCCTGATGTCTCTCTCTGTGAGACCCTGATGTCTCTCTCTGTGAGACCCTGATGTCTCTCTGTGAGTCCCTGATGTCTCTCTGTGAGACCCTGATGTCTCCCTGTGAGTCCCTGATGTCTCTCTGTGAGACCCTGATGTCTCCCAGTGTCTCTCATCTCCCCCACTGTCTCCTACAGCCTCGAAACGACCCAATGGCCCAATGCTGTTTAAAATCCCCTTGTATTCTTCTGTATTTTTCTTGTACTTTACCTGTATTTTTTGGGGGAGTCCTTCATGCTTTTCTAACAGCTGAGGATCACCGCCACAGACGAGGACTGAACAGGAGGTGTAACGATGGTTACGGGTGATTCGACACGCCACGTACAGTAGCTGGGTTACATGACCCCTTCGTATCGTGTGTGTGTGTGTGTGTGTGTGTGTGTGTGTGCTACATCCATAAACAGACATAAACAACATCGCGTCGTAAGAGCACGCACGCACACACACACACACACACACACACAGACACACACACACACACAGACACACACACACAGACACACACACACACACAGACACACACACACAGACACACACACACACACACAGACACACACACACAGACACACACACACACACCCTGCACGAGGAGGAGGAGGGGGGGAAAAAAGTGCTTAAAGAGAAAGTGTCGGAGTACGAGTTAAGGTCGGCACGCCACGCAACTCATTCATAATAATCGACCTTCATTCAAGCCGGCCGAGCCAACGGCACGAAGCTACCGCCAGGGAACGGCCAGGCCACGTGCCTCCCTCAACAGAAAATGGAATGCAACCTCCTCAACCCCTGAGATACGGTACAACAGAAAATGGAATGCATCCTTGTCAACCCCGAGATACGGTACAACAGAAAATGGAATGCAACCTCCTCAACCCCTGAGATACGGTACAACAGAAAATGGAATGCAACCTCCTCAACCCTGGGATACAGTTCAACAGAAAATGGAATGCATCCTTGTCAACCCCGAGATACGGTACAACAGAAAATGGAATGCAACCTCGTCAACGTCTAAGATACAGTTCAACAGAAAATGGAATGCAACCTCTTCAACTCCATAATTACAGCACAACAGAGAATGGGATTCAACCTCATTAAACTCTCCAAGAGAGAGAGAGAGAGAGAGAGAGAGAGAGAGAGAGAGAGAGAGAGAGAGAGAGAGAGAATGTGTGTGCTTCCTGGCTGGGTGGATGCTCCACACGGGCGGGGCTGCGAATACATTAACAAATTAACAAAGAAAAAAAATGGAAAAAAAAAAAATAATCCACATTTTCCTTGTACTTCACCTACGCCACTTTAATTAAGCTGGGTATGATCCAAGTCTCAATTAAGCTGGGTATGACCCAAGTCTCAATTAAGCTGGGTATGACCCGCTGGGTATGACCCAAGTCTCAATTAAGCTGGGTATGACCCGCTGGGTATGACCCAAGTCTCAATTAAGCTGGGTATGACCCGCTGGGTATGACCCAAGTCTCGTCTAGCATTCGGTCAAACCCCCAACAGGGACTTACGTATGACGGTGGAATGGTCAACAATAAAGTGATCATCCAACACATTAAGAAAACATCTGATTCACAGTGACATGGCCGGTAGTGCAACACGTAAAGGAGAGAGGGTTAACTGCAGAGAAGAAATAAGACCCAAAATCTATCATTCTATGAGGAATTACCTCAATAGATCATAGCAGCCATTGAGACTAGAAATTATGAGAAAAAAAAAAAAGAAATTAAACGTGGATACGTTGTCTTGAAGAAGACAGTAAAAACAAGGCAATTCAAGGAAAAACAATAGGTTTGTCTTCACTACACGCATGGCGTTCATACACCAGCCACACACCTACCATTTGTACTGCACTATATGCACATAACATAACCACACTGTCAACATTATTTCCAAACGAATAAAGCTAATGGAAAATGAACTTGCCAATTTCGTAGTCCCCAATCACCCAATGAGGGGGAATAGGCATCCAATCCTCCTGTATATAGTGAACTGCCTAATCACTGTACACGACTGGCTAATCAATGTATAATATGGGATTCCTATACATAAATACTTGTCTTTGATAACGAACCATTCCACCACAGACCAACATATAAACGTATGATGAATATGGTAAAGGCAGACATCAGAAGACCTGATGGTCTATGACGAGGTTATCTGCTGGTGGACAGGACATAGGAGGGACAGATAACATAAGACCTGATGGTCTATGACAAGGTCGCCTGATGGAGGACAGGACATGGGAGGGACAGATAACACAAGACCTGATGGTCTATGACGAGGTTATCTGCTGGTGGACAGTACATGGGAGGGACAGATAACACAAGACCTGATGGCTTATGACCAGGTTACCTGCTGGTGGACAGTACATAGGAGGGACAGATAACACAAGACCTGATGGTCTACGACGAAGTCATCTTCCGTTGGTCAGGCACACCACAATGCTAATCTCTACTGATAAGACACGATAGCAAAGCAGGAGGGTATATATATCTATTCCATTCCCTTCCCTTCCCTCCCACACGCTGGGAGAGAGGGAATCATAAATACTGTGGAGTCAGGTCGTCTTTAACAGAAGAACCGAGTGTACTCCAGCGTGGGGCTGAACGAACGGCTCGCTCTCTCTCTCTCTCTCTCTCTCTCTCTCTCTCTCTCTCTCTCTCTCTCTCTCTCTCTCTCTCCCAACACACACACACACAGCGTCCTTGCCCTCCGACCTCTGATCTTAAATCGTACAACGGAGGGATCGGACAAGGGTAAAAAAAAAAATGAATAAAAAAAAATAAACACCAGAATCTCTCCCTCGATTCTAAAGTTGTTCCAGCCATCGAAATCACCGGCGTGCGTACGGCGCGGTGTGGTGTGGGAGAGACAGATGCATCAGCAACCAGGAATAGACAGACGAAGATGATGTACCATGCGATCTATCAGGACGGGACAGACGGGAGAGAGAGAGAGAGAGAGAGAGAGAGAGAGAGAGAGAGAGAGAGAGAGAGAGACGGAGAAGCAATCAATCAAGAACACACACACAGACGGCACCACGAATCTCCCCCCCCCCCCCCCCCCCCCCCCCCCCCGCGACCACTGCATATGTCCCTTAAGCCTTCGAGCAAACGCAGGCTCTCCTTGCCCAACATATTTGCTCAGTCGTAAAACCTCCATATTCGAGGGAGGAGGAAAACTAGAGAAGCGAAGTGAAATATACCTGCATTAAGGATGTAAGGGAGATGAGTGTGTGTGTGTGTGTGTGTGTGTGTGTGTGTGTGTGTGTGTGTGTGTGTGTGTGTGTGGACACAAAAGCTGCTTTCCCAGGGAACCCTGCGGTTGCCACAGCAAACATCTGGCCAACCAAGACAGTCAAGTGGGAACTGGGGGGATAGAGGGAGGGAGAGGAGCAGGGCCTTTTTAACCTTTCCCCTGATAAGTACTTTACAAAAAAGGCGTTTTTTTGGGTGGAATTTACGAGTTGGGATCAAGGGTTGGGAGTGTGTGCGATCTCTGTGTATGGAATACGTCTTGTTTCATGTAAATATGTTAACCAGTTAACTGGTACGGTAATGGATTACGGCTGGTCAACACCCAGAACCAGTGCACCTTTAAATGGCTTTTAAAGTGGTAAGGTGTATTCTGAAGTGACTGCGTGTCATATAAAGGGGCTATATCAACCAAGAATAAAGGGGAGATAAAGAGAGATAAAGAGAGGAGGGGAGGGGGTGTTTTGTAGGGGGGGAGGGGGTGTTTTGTAGGGGGAGAGGGGTGGGTTTAGGAGGCACTAAAGTAATTTTTGAGGTGGTAGAAATGGTATAAAGAATGTGCAAGATATGTCTAGTTTACAGGAGAGAGAGAGAGAGAGAGAGAGAGAGAGAGAGAGAGAGAGAGAGAGAGAGAGAGAGAGAGAGTGTGTGTGTGTGTGTTAGGATGGGGCCGCACGCGGCAGAGAGGTGTCGAGTCTGTCTCACAGTGATAATAGCCGCAGACTCACACAACTTGAGGAAGAGGGAAGATGTGAAGTGCAAGATCGCTGGAAGGGAGTAGAAGAGGAAGGGGGTGTTCACGGGAGCAAGACATCTGTAAAAGAGAGAAGCATATAAAAGAGGAAGGTGAATAAATAAAGCAGTAGTGTAAAAAAAAAAAAAAGACAAGTGTAAAAGAGGTAGGCTAATGTCACAGCCGTAGTGTAAAAGACAAGTGTAAAAGAGGGAGGCTAATGCAAAGGACAGTAGTGTAAAAGAGGGAGGCTAATGCAAAGGACAGCAGTGTAAAAGAGGGAGGCTAATGCAAAGGACAGCAGTGTAAAAGAGGGAGGCTAATGCAAAGGACAGCAGTGTAAAAGAGGGAGGCTAATGCAAAGAACAGCAGTGTAAAAGAGGGAGGCTAATGCAAAGGACAGCAGTGTAAAAGAGGGAGGCTAATGAAAAAGGACTAATGAAAAGACAGATCTTAAATGATTACGTGAGTTCACGAGTTGCGTTCAATTGTTCCACTGGAGGCTGTCGTTCATTATGGGTAGACGAGTATGAGACGGAGTTTTCATAGTGTATTCAAAGGGAGTTTAAAGTGTGCAAAAGGGAGCTTAAAGTGCGGAAAGGGAACTTAAAGTGTGCAAAAGGGAACTTAAAGCGTGGAATAGGGAACTTAAAGCGTGGAATAGGGAGCTTAAAGCGTGGAAAAGGGAGCTTAAAGCTTGGAATAGGGAGCTTAAAGCGTAGAAAAGGAAGCTTAAAGTATGGAAGGGAGCTTAAAGTGTGTGTGCAAGCATGGCTTTAAAAACTTTTAAAGACGAACTTCAAACGTAAGAGCAGCTTAAAGTGTGTGACAGGAGGTTAAAGAGTGCGGGTGAGGTGTGTGACGTGTGATGGACCATGTAAGCTTAAAGAGTATGTAAGACAAGCTTCAAGGGTGCGTTACAGAGGTTGAAGAGTGCGTAACAGAAGCTTAATGAGTTTAAGAGACGCTTAAAGATTGCGTAGAAGCTTAAGAGTGTGTGTGAGCTTAATGTAGCAAGCTTATAAAATATGCAACATAAGCTTGAAGAGTGTGTAACAGAAGCTTAAAGAGTGAGAGGGTGTAAGACTGTTTCACAGAAGTTTAAAGAGTATGTAACAAAAGCTTTATGTGTGTAACATTAGGTTAAAGAGTATGTAACAGAAGCTTAATATGTGTAACAAAAGCTTAAAAGTTAGCTGAAAAAGTGCGTACCATCAGCATCAAGCTTATGTACGGTGAGGCTTGTGTGTGTGTGTGTGTGTGTCCACCTAAGACATACCCATGCATACCCCATAACCCATACATACCCATGCATACCCCATAACCCATACATACCCCATAACCCATCCACACACCCATAACCTATCCACACACCACTAAACACACCCCAATCACAGTCACCGCTTTGGGCGAGCAAAAAACATTCAGACATACAAGCATCCATCTTGATACAAAAACTTAATAATAAAAAAACACTAAGACTTAAAAGAAATAAAAAATAATAAAAATAATTGCGTTCGTGGTGTGGAGACGGTCCAATCCGACGGGCGAGCCGGATGGCTGAACGTTCACCTTGTGAAGGCTACAAGCGTTCCCTGTCAGCCCTGGCGAACACGTATTGACAAACACCGTCACACGCTCAGCGCCCTCCCCCCGACGAAGGGCGCGGCAGAGAGAGAGAGAGAGAGAGAGAGAGAGAGAGAGAGAGAGAGAGAGAGAGAGAGAGAGAGAGAGAATCACACCCACAACCTTTACAATCAATACATGCCTACAACCTCTCTAATCACAATACTATGCTTATAACCACAAAAATCTGTGCATCAAACCTATAACCTGCATGACTAATTCATCGAGTACATAGCTTCTATAACAATCCTACAACCTCTACAACCAATACATCGAGCCAACATAAAAAAAAATACAACGTAAATAATGTATCATCGCAGAAATAAGCAATAAACATCTACAAACATTTCCTGACGTCCAAACATGCCATGATTCACCAACATTTCCCATTTCATTTAATAATATTTTCGTTAATCTTTAATAATATCTTTTATTTAGCAAGACGTGATATACACACACACACACAAGACAGCAACACACAAGCACCCATCACCCTCCCAGCCTGGCCCGAGACTAAATACACGCTTCGTTTTCCAAAGACTTCGCAAGGTAATTCTAACACATGGGAGACACACACTATATTTCAGGAGTATGTCGCATATACAACTGGGTATACTAGACACTAAGCTTTATGTAAATCTGCAACTAAGACAGCTCCGCCCACCTGTTAAGAGCCGGGATTGTCAGCCAGACAAGACGTAAACACGACATCAGTCAACACGACAACAACCCCCCTTCCCCCTCCTCCCACGTGATGTAAACAAACACCGGCGGCGACCACATTCCAGCGACCAGTAAAATCCGTTGCAACTATTTCTGAGCGCCCTCACCACCACAACGGGCGACCCACCCACCTGAGGCGCGCATACCACGAGGGGGTGAAATATAATGGTGATAATGTAGGTTAACACGACACGGGCGGTGAAACTTAATGGCGAAGATGTGGGTTAGCTTCAAAGAGGAGCAGCGATTATGGCGAATTTGGTGGCATGTACTTGTGTTGACGCTCACGACGACAGCGACGAATCCTCCCAGCTAACGAATGATGATTGAGGGGGGAAAACCTATGATCGTACCGTTGAGTTCAAACACTGTACCGTCGTGTTCACGGAGCGTACCGTCGTGCTTCATGGGTCGTACCGTCAGGGGCCTAAGGGTAGTACGGTAGCGTTGAAAATATCGTACCGTCGTACTCAAGAGACCGCACCGTCAAGGTCAGCGTGGGGTCATGGATGGTAACGCTGTGATCAAGGAGATAAAAAGGTTTCTTTCTCCTCTCCTTATTCAGAGGTCATAAGCTCTGACCTGTGACCCCTGAACCCGCCCTCTGCTGCACACACAGGCCTATCATTACACCCGTGACCTTTCTCAACCTCCTGTGTATATACACACACATCTCTGCAACTCCTGTATATATATACACACACATCTCTGCAACCTCCTGTATATATATATATACACACATCTCTGCAACTCCTGTATATATATATATACACACATCTCTGCAACTCCTGTATATATATATATATACACACATCTCTGCAACCTCCTGTGTATATATATATATATATACACACATCTCTTGAACTCGATCTTAACGTTGCTATGCAACGGAGCCTCGAATGCATCTTGCAACGTCTCCATACTGCCCTTCACGCGAGCAGGGGAAGGGGGAATGGGGAGGGGCGCAGCGACGAGGGAGGGGAGAATTTCGCACTTTGGGCAAGAATTTTCGCACCCCCCCCCCCCCCCTCCTCCCAAGCTTGCCAATATGACCAGCGTGGCAAAACTTTGCAATATACGATCGCCAGACGCGCGCCCCCCTCCACACACACACACACACACATGGTGGCGAGTGCAATTTGCAACACAGTGACTCCAGCCTCAGCAACTCCGACCTGGCAAACGTTAGGTGGCCACTCCATGCAACGCATATATATATATATATATATATATATATATATATATATATATATATATATGTGTGTGTGTGTGTGTGTGTGTGTGTGTCCCCCAACTTCCCCTCACCTACGTACTGTGATAATTGACTTAAAGGCCACCAGAGCCCAAGGCCCTCACCACGTACTCAACGCACACACTCTCCCCTCCCCTCCTCCTCTTCCTCTCCCCCTCCTCTTCCTCCTCCCCCTCCCCTCCTCTTCCTCCTCCCCTCTCTCCTCCTCCCCCTCTTCCCCTCCTCCTCCCCTCCTTCTCCCCTCACCTGTGAGTGCGTAACACCTGACAAAACAAGGCAACCTGGGGCCCAGTTCCTCCCCCCACCCTCCCCTCCTCCTCCTCCATGTCTGGCCTTGATCTCCGTCCCTCTGTTCCTGGAAGTTCCTTCACTCCCCACCTTCCTTCCTTCCTTCTATCCTTCATTCTCAGCTCCGGGCTTCCTTCCTTCCTTCATTATCATCTTTACTTTCGGGTTAACAACCCTTAACAACCCTCCTCGTCCACTTTACACTTCCGATACAATAACAAGGTGTCTATGAGTGATAATCTTCACCCTCTGCTTCTTTCACTTCATTCTTCATGACATCATCTCATCACCTTCAGCCATGCTCACACCCTCTCGTTGAGAAATGAACTAACTTCATTATTCCGAGGAGATGTTTATCTTACACTAATGACCTTGGTGGGCGCGGGGGGGGGGCTGAAGTGACGAAGTCGGAAGAGGAGGGGTATGAGAGAGAGAGAGAGAGAGAGAGAGAGATTAATAACAAGCCGGGAAGAGAGGGAATAAACCTGCACCAGTAGACGCCAATAAACTTAAACCAGTAGAAGCCAATAAACCTCCACCAATATACGCCAATAAACCTAAACCAGTAGACGCCAATAAACGTTCATCAATCTACGCCAATAAACCTAAACCAGTAGAGGCTAATAAACCTTCACCAATCTACGCCAATAAACCTAAACCAGTAGATGCCAATAAACCTGCACCAAAGGACGCCAGTAAACTTAAACCAGTAGATGCCAATAAACCTTCATCAATCTACGCAAATAAACCTAAACCAGTAGACGCCAATAAACTTAAACCAGTAGACGCCAGTAAGTACACGCCAATAGACGCACACAATAATGCAACATTGCTCTCTCTCTCTCTCTCTCTCTCTCTCTCTCTCTCTCTCTCTCTCTCTCTCTCTCTGTTTACAATCAACCCCCACCCCTACCCGGGGCAGGGAGGGTCTGCCCTGCCTCACGTCATTAACCTAAACCAAATGTTGACCTTAGCAAACTGCTGAGTCACGAGGGGGGGGGTGTGGGTGGTACATGGTCGGGAAGGGTGGAGAGAGAGAGAGAGAGAGAGAGAGAGAGAGAGAGAGAGAGAGAGAGAGAGAGAGAGACACTAGTCATGTTTAACACACACACACACACACACACACACACCCTGGGGGTTTTGTGATTCGCGTCGCTGACCATGGTTCACGCCCGCCCCAGGTCCAAATCCTGGGCGCGGGTGACCTCGAGGTCAGAGCAGGTCAGGCACCTCCACGACAAGAGATAGCGAGCCAGGCAGGCGAGGGCGACACGCGCGCGCGCGAGCTCTTCACCAGACACGACCACACGACTAAGCTCAATCCTGTGTCACATGACGACCCGTTTGTTATTACACTAAAGGAACGAAACAATAAAAACTGAAGGAACGAAGTACACAACTAGAGGATAGAAGGTACAAACACTAAAGGAACGGGGACACAAAGGCTAAAGGAACGAAAGTACAAAAATTAACGGAATGAGAACACAAAAACTAAAGTAACGAAGGTACAACAACTAAAGGAGCGAAGGCACAAAAACTAAAGGAACGAAGGCACAAAAACTAAAGGAACGAAGGTACATAAACTAAAGGAACGAAGATACAAAAACTAAAGGAACGAAGATACAAAAACTAAAGGAACGAAGATACAAAAAACTTAAGTTATGAGAACGAAAAAAATAAAGGAACGAAGGTACAAAAACTAAAGGAACATGGATACAAAAAATGAAGGAAAGGAGGTACAAAACCTAAAGGAACGAGGACACAAAGACTAAAGGAAACAAAATACAAAAACTAAAGGAACGAGGGCACAAATTAAGAAAAAAAAAAAAGAGAAAAACTAAAGGAACGGAAGTACATAAAACTAAAGCAAAAGGAACGATGGTACCAACACAATAACATACCACGTCATCATCTTATATCCAGATGTCGGAGCCGATGTAAACCACAACATACCTGCAAGAAAATAACAACCATATTAATATTTCTTAAGATACGACTCAAGTCCGTTTCATGATGAAAACTGAAATAAATATTTCCATGACAGAATTATATGGAGTCATGAATGATAATTTATAATCTACACAAATTAACTTGGAATATGTACACAAATTGAAGTGTTTGTATGTGTGTGTGTGTGTGTGTGTGTGTGTGTGTGTGTTAGGCTAGGAATATTGCTATCATAGCTTTAGCTCTGCCCTGGTCCAGTATAGAACTGGAAGTATAGATAGTGAGAGATAATATATAGATTCATAACATAGTTTGATGCCTGGGGCAGACCCATGGTGTATATAGACAGCGAGAAGAGACAGGTTCTCGTCCAAACCTCCCCATTACATAGGCCTGGACCCCACATCTGACCCTCATAACCCTATTCCCAACCCACAACCCCACAACCCTCCCCACAACACCACCTACATTAGCAAAATGTCAGTGTTGTGGTCACAATTTTCGTGTGTGTGTGTGTGTGTGTGTGACCGTCACAACAAACACATTCTGTAGAGACACACCGGCCGAACAAAGACATCAACAAATAACAAATGGACAAAGACATGTAAATAATAATAATAACACTATCCTCATCTCACGACTGCCAATTGTTGCCTTAACATAACACAAGGATAACTACTCATACAGAAAATATAATTCTCTCCTAGCTTCGTCTCTTCGATGTATATCAACTGACTGTTATATTCTCTCTCTCGTGTCTCCCCTGATGATGTGATATGACACGAAAGTGCACGTGGGAACTTGTCGTGTTTCATTTTCCCCGTGGACTCATAGGAATATATATATATATATATATATATATATATATATATATATATATATATATATATATATATATATATATATATATATACACGGGATTACGGAACGTGTGCAGACAGACGAGGACACTGAGTGCAGATGAAGTAGCCATGAGCCTCCCCCTGGGAGGCTACCACAGGTGGTGCTGGCACACCAGAGGGGCGTGACGCCCACCCCAGCTCCCCCCGGGGGAGGCCAGACCAGAGGGGCGTGACGCCCACCCCAGCTCCCCCGGGGGAGGCCAGACCAGAGGGGCGTGACGCCCACCCACCCCAGCTCCCCCGGGGGAGGCCAGACCAGAGGGGCGTGACGCCCACCCACCCCAGCTCCCCCGGGGGAGGCCAGACCAGAGGGGCGTGACGCCCACCCCAGCTCCCCCGGGGGAGGCCAGACCAGAGGGGCGTGACGCCCACCCACCCCAGCTCCCCCGGGGGAGAGGAGTGTGCTGGAGTACCGGAAGGTGAGGCGCGGGGGGGGGGGGGGGGGGTCCGGGCGCTTCGGGAGTGGAAGATGGATTGGAAGTGATCAATACACGCCCTCCCTCACTCCCTGGACCACGCCTCCTCCTCCTCCTCCCACTCCTCCCTCCACACGCCTTCCCTGGACCACGCCTCCCCCAACCTCTCTCCCGTAGACCACGCCTCCCTTTCCATCTACGCGCCTTTTCCCCCCCTCGTAGACCACGCCTCTTTCCTTCCCTGTACGCGCTTCCCCCCTCTTTCCACACGCCCTCTCTCTAGCGCACCACGCCTACCCCTCCACATGCCCCTCCCAGGCCTGGTCTGACAACAACAGGTGAGGCAGGACAGGTGAGGCAGGACAGGTGAGGCAGGGCAGGTGAGGCAGGGCAGGTGAGGCAGGACAGGTGAGGCAGGACAGGTGAGGCAGGTGAGGTAGGACAGGTGAGGCAGGTGAGGCAGGACAGGTGAGGCAGGACAGGTGAGGCAGGGCAGGTGAGGCAGGACAGGTGAGGCAGGACAGGTGAGGCAGGTGAGGCAGGGCAGGTGAGGCAGGACAGGTGAGGCAGGGCAGGTGAGGCAGGACAGGTGAGGCAGGACAGGTGAGGCAGGACAGGTGAGGCAGGTGAGGGCGGGGCCGGTGATCAATACTGAAGGCAACGTAAGCCTCATAAGCAGGATCTGGAGGGCCCCCACACAGAGCAAGAGGGGGCCCCCTGACCCACACCAGAAGGGGGCCCCCATGTCGAAATCTAAATGAAGAGGGATCCACATCCACACCAAGAGGGCCCTATGTCCACACTCACACCAAGGGGGCCCTATGTCCACACTCACACCAAGAGGGCCCTATGTCCACACCCACACCAAGAGGGCCCTATGTCCACAACCACAACAGGAGGGCCCCATGTCCACACTAAACCAGGAGGACCCCCAAAACAGCAGCATCATGAGGGCCCGCACACAGAGCAAGAGGGGCCCTACGTCCCAATCCAAATGAAGATGGGTCCACATCCACACCAAGAGGGCCCTATGTCCAGACCCAAACCAGGAGGGCCCCACGTCCATACCCACACCAGGAAGGCCCCCCCCCCCACGTCCATACCCACAACAGGAAGGCCCTCTCCCCACCATTTCCACATCCACACCAGGAGGGCCCCCCCCCCCTATATCCACATCCACACCTAATCCATTCAAAAAAATTATTTCAGCCACAACTGTATTTTTCTTTTTTAAAATTTGTAAGTTCCGACCTTGTCGGTCTGAAGCGTCCGAAGCTCGGAAACTTTACTGAAGTCCTGAAGGTCATGAGAAGGTGTCAAGAGGTCACAACACTGGTGTGTCAAGAGGTCACAACACCGGCTGTCAAGAGGTCACAACACCGGTTGTCAAGAGGTCACAACACTGGTGTGTCAAGAGGTCACAACACCGGTTGTCAAGAGGTCACAACACTGGTGTGTCAAGAGGTCACAACACTGGTGTGTCAAGAGGTCACAACACCGGGGTTGTCAAGAGGTCACAACACCGGTTGTCAAGAGGTCACAACACCGGTTGTCAAGAGGTCACAACACTGGTGTGTCAAGAGGTCACAACACCGGGGTTGTCAAGAGGTCACAACACCGGGGTTGTCAAGAGGTCACAACACTGGTGTGTCAAGAGGTCACAACACTGGTGTGTCAAGAGGTCACAACGCTGGTGTGTCAAGAGGTCACAACACTGGTGTGTCAAGAGGTCACAACACCGGTTGTCAAGAGGTCACAACACTGGTGTGTCAAGAGGTCACAACACTGGTGTGTCAAGAGGTCACAACACCGGGGTTGTCAAGAGGTCATAACACGAGAGGTGTCGACGTCAGTGGGGGAGTTAGGAGGGTCATAACACTACGGAGGGAGGGAGGTTGTTGTTGTTGTTGTCGTCAAAGGGCATCACAACACTTGGGGGGGGTGGGTCAAGGTGGGTGTGGGGGGAGGGGGGGTTAAACACAACCCTGGGGTCCAAGGGAGTACACAACCTCGCCTGGCCACAACCCCACCCACAGCTACAAATGCTTTTGAAACCCCACACACAACACATTCCTCCTCTCCTGCCAGGTCATAACTTCCTCTCTCTCTCTCTCTCTCTCTCTCTCTCTCTCTCTCTCTCTCTCTCTCTCTCCCTGCCCCCTAACATACCACCACCCGTCTCTCTCTCTCTCCTCCATTACTGTCTGTCTCTTACTCTCCCTTCAAAGCCTTCCACTCCCTCCTCTCTCTCTCTCTCTCTCTCTCTCTCTCTCTCTCTCTCTCTCTCTCTCTCTCTCTCTCTCCCTCTCTCTCCCAGCCTCCCACCGTCTGCTGGTCATGCACAGGGACCATTCACATGTTCCCGGAGATCAATATGACCAGGTAGGTGTCCATGATGGGGAGGAGGCCCTCCACACACCCCCCTTAGGCCAATACTGTCCATCACACGACTGGCCGACGCCCGTCACTCCCCCGTCTACGACGGGAGAGTCGGACCGTCACTCCCCCGTCTACGACGGAGAGTCGGACCGTCACTCCCCCGTCTACGACGGAGAGTCGGACCGTCACTCCCCCGTCTACGACGGAGAGTCGGACCGTCACTCCCCCGTCTACGACGGAGAGTCGGACCGTCACTCCCCCGTCTACGACGGAGAGTCGGACCGTCACTCCCCCGTCTACGACGGAGAGTCGGACCGTCACTCCCCCGTCTACGACAGGTAGTCAAACCGTCACTTCCCTGTCTACGACAGACATATAGACCGTTATACTACCTCCCCCCCCTCTCCCCCGTCTACGACAGGGGAGACTTAAAGTCTATCCCCGTCTACGAGAGTCTGATAGACAGTCTCTGTCAACCATAGGATACCCAAGACAGGCCATCTCCTCCCATCTACGATAAAATACAGGCCATCACGGCCCGTCTACAGCAGAACGGGTCCGTTAACTGCCTCTCTACTAAAACCTACTTAAAAAAGAAAAAAACGTTCTAAATTTTTGAAAAAACGTTCTAACTTTGAAAAAACGTTCTAACCCTTTGAAAAAAAACGTTCTAACCCTTTGAAAAAAAACGTTCTAACCCTTTGAAAAAACGTTCTTAACCTTAAAAAACGTTATAACCCTTTGCAAAAAACGTTCTGACCCTTTGCAAAAAAAACGTTTTAATCCTTTGCAAAAAACGATCTGACCCTTTGCAAAAAAACGTTTTAACCCTTTGCAAAAAACGATCTGACCCTTTGCAAAAAAAACGTTTTAACCCTTTGCAAAAAACGATCTGACCCTTTGCAAAAAAAACGTTTTAACCCTTTGCAAAACAAAAATATCGTCCTGTTTCTCTACACTTCGACCAAATACCAGGATCCAACACCTCATACACCAGGCTCCAACACCTCATACACCAGGATCCAACACCTCATACACCAGGCTCCAACACCTCATACACCAGGATCAACACCTCATACACCAGGCTCCATCACCTCATACACCAGGCTCCAACACCTCATACACCAGGCTCCAACACCTCTACACCAGGATCCCCAACACCTCCTACACCCAGGCTCCATCACCTCATACACCAGGATCCAACACCTCATACACCAGGCTCCAACACCTCATACACCAGGATCCAACACCTCATACACCAGGACTCCATCACCTCATACACCAGGATCCAACACCTCATACACCAGATCCAACACCTCATACACCAGCTCCAACACCTCATACACCAGGATCCAACACCTCATACACCAGGATCCAACACCTCATACACCAGGATCCAACACCTCATACACCAGGATCCAACACCTCATACACCAGGCTCCAACACCTCATACACCAGGATCCAACACCTCATACACCAGGATCCAACACCTCATACACCAGGCTCCATCACCTCATACACCAGGATCCAACACCTCATACACCAGGCTCCATCACCTCATACACCAGGCTCCAACACCTCATACACCAGATCCAACACCTCATACACCAGCTCCAACACCTCATACACCAGGCTCCAACACCTCATACACCAGGCTCCATCACCTCATACACCAGATCCAACACCTCATACACCAGGCTCCATCACCTCATACACCAGGATCCAACACCTCATACACCAGGCTCCATCACCTCATACACCAGGATCCAACACCTCATACACCAGGCTCCATCACCTCATACACCAGATCCAACACCTCATACACCAGGATCCAACACCTCATACACCAGGATCCAACACCTCATACACCAGGCTCCAACACCTCATACACCAGATCCAACACCTCATACACCAGATCCAACACCTCATACACCAGGATCCAACACCTCATACACCAGGCTCCATCACCTCATACACCAGATCCAACACCTCATACACCAGGATCCAACACCTCATACACCAGGATCCAACACCTCATACACCAGGATCCAACACCTCATACACCAGGCTCCATCACCTCATACACCAGATCCAACACCTCATACACCAGATCCAACACCTCATACACCAGGATCCAACACCTCATACACCAGGATCCAACACCTCATACACCAGCTCCAACACCTCATACACCAGGATCCAACACCTCATACACCAGGCTCCATCACCTCATACACCAGGCTCCATCACCTCATACACCAGGATCCAACACCTCATACACCAGGATCCAACACCTCATACACCAGATCCAACACCTCATACACCAGGATCCAACACCTCATACACCAGGATCCAACACCTCATACACCAGGCTCCATCACCTCATACACCAGGCTCCATCACCTCATACACCAGGCTCCAACACCTCATACACCAGGCTCCAACACCTCATACACCAGGATCCAACACCTCATACACCAGGCTCCATCACCTCATACACCAGGCTCCAACACCTCATACACCAGGATCCAACACCTCATACACCAGGCTCCATCACCTCATACACCAGGATCCAACACCTCATACACCAGGATCCAACACCTCATACACCAGGATCCAACACCTCATACACCAGGATCCAACACCTCATACACCAGGATCCAACACCTCATACACCAGATCCAACACCTCATACACCAGGCTCCATCACCTCATACACCAGGCTCCAACACCTCATACACCAGGATCCAACACCTCATACACCAGGATCCAACACCTCATACACCAGGCTCCAACACCTCATACACCAGGCTCCATCACCTCATACACCAGGATCCAACACCTCATACACCAGGCTCCAACACCTCATACACCAGATCCAACACCTCATACACCAGGATCCAACACCTCATACACCAGGATCCAACACCTCATACACCAGATCCAACACCTCATACACCAGCTCCAACACCTCATACACCAGATCCAACACCTCATACACCAGGCTCCAACACCTCATACACCAGGATCCAACACCTCATACACCAGATCCAACACCTCATACACCAGATCCAACACCTCATACACCAGGCTCCATCACCTCATACACCAGATCCAACACCTCATACACCAGATCCAACACCTCATACACCAGGATCCAACACCTCATACACCAGGATCCAACACCTCATACACCAGGATCCAACACCTCATACACCAGATCCAACACCTCATACACCAGGATCCAACACCTCATACACCAGGATCCAACACCTCATACACCAGGATCCAACACCTCATACACCAGATCCAACACCTCATACACCAGGATCCAACACCTCATACACCAGGCTCCATCACCTCATACACCAGGCTCCAACACCTCATACACCAGGCTCCAACACCTCATACACCAGGATCCAACACCTCATACACCAGGCTCCAACACCTCATACACCAGGATCCAACACCTCATACACCAGGCTCCATCACCTCATACACCAGGCTCCAACACCTCATACACCAGGCTCCAACACCTCATACACCAGGCTCCATCACCTCATACACCAGGATCCAACACCTCATACACCAGATCCAACACCTCATACACCAGGATCCAACACCTCATACACCAGGCTCCATCACCTCATACACCAGCTCCAACACCTCATACACCAGGCTCCATCACCTCATACACCAGGCTCCAACACCTCATACACCAGGCTCCATCACCTCATACACCAGGATCCAACACCTCATACACCAGGATCCAACACCTCATACACCAGGCTCCAACACCTCATACACCAGGCTCCAACACCTCATACACCAGGATCCAACACCTCATACACCAGGATCCAACACCTCATACACCAGGCTCCATCACCTCATACACCAGATCCAACACCTCATACACCAGATCCAACACCTCATACACCAGGCTCCAACACCTCATACACCAGGCTCCATCACCTCATACACCAGGCTCCATCACCTCATACACCAGGCTCCATCACCTCATACACCAGCTCCAACACCTCATACACCAGGCTCCAACACCTCATACACCAGGCTCCATCACCTCATACACCAGCTCCAACACCTCATACACCAGGCTCCATCACCTCATACACCAGGCTCCATCACCTCATACACCAGGCTCCATCACCTCATACACCAGGCTCCATCACCTCATACACCAGGCTCCATCACCTCATACACCAGCTCCAACACCTCATACACCAGGCTCCATCACCTCATACACCAGGCTCCATCACCTCATACACCAGGATCCAACACCTCATACACCAGGATCCAACACCTCATACACCAGGCTCCATCACCTCATACACCAGGATCCAACACCTCATACACCAGGCTCCAACACCTCATACACCAGGATCCAACACCTCATACACCAGGATCCAACACCTCATACACCAGCTCCAACACCTCATACACCAGGCTCCATCACCTCATACACCAGCTCCAACACCTCATACACCAGGCTCCAACACCTCATACACCAGGCTCCATCACCTCATACACCAGGCTCCATCACCTCATACACCAGATCCAACACCTCATACACCAGGCTCCAACACCTCATACACCAGGCTCCAACACCTCATACACCAGGCTCCATCACCTCATACACCAGATCCAATTTGACCTCTAACCTTCCGGGGGTCAACTGAGGTCATGGGTTATTAACGTCAAATTCACTACAACCAAGGTCGAAAGGTCAGTGTTGCTCCCCCCCCACCCCAATGACCTTAAGCGTCATAGGAGCCCCGGTAATAACGAACGACCAATTGCAGTTAGGAGGTCATAACGACCCCACTGTAGTTAGGAGGTCACACTGTCGACGTAGGAGAAGTCAAGCGACGTCCATAGGACCAGAGAGAGAGAGGGGAGGAGGGGGAGGGAGGGGATGGTCCGTCCGTCCACGGACCATCCCCTCTCCCCCCTCCTTCGCTGCCACTAATTAAAATCGCATTAAGGGTCTTGCTCCACCGGGGGGAAGGGGGGGAAGCGATAATCCGCCTTAAATCTAGTTTACATACAGGAGGAAATTGGATGGCCATGTTCCCTGTGAGAGACGACATTAAAAAAAGAAAAAAAAAAAATTTTAGAACCAACAAATTTATTTTTTCTTTTTAAAAATCCAGAAATTTAAAAATGAAAAAATCATTTTTTTTGCTTTAAAATACCCGAAATCACACACAAAAATTACTTTCTATGCTTTAAAATACAGTAAAAATGTCATAAGATTTTTATTTTTTTACTTTAAAATTCTCAAGAAATATTTTTTTTTTGCTTTTAAATAATTTACATACGGTATGTAAGGGTCCATATATATATATATATATATATATATATATATATATATATATATATATATATATATATATATATATATATTCCTATGAGTCCACGGGGAAAATGAAACACGACAAGTTCCCAAGTGCACTTTCGTGTAATAATCACATCATCAGGGGAGAGACAAGAGAGAAATATAACAGTCAGTTGATATACATCGAAGAGACGAGGCTAGGAGGTAGGCAGTCAATGGTGCCAATAAGCCAATCGGGTATTTTACACATCACGTTTAATTGACAGGGTCACGGGGCATGAACGTGGCGGCGTCGAACCCACTGCGAGAAAAAAGGGACCTTATGACCAAGACGCCATAGAGGCGACAGTTCAGCCACTAGGCGGGCGATAGATCAACCCCCCCTTGGCCTAACTACCTAACTACCTACCCCCCCATGTCTGTCGTCCGGGTTGAATACTGGAAGGACTTTATTGACTGGCAATTGGCAGATGGCTCAACCCCCGACAGGGTATGGGGGGGAAGGGGGGGGGGCGAGCTAATGGGAAGAGCGTCCCATTTCCCCTACCCCCAACCCCCTCCACCCGTCTATCTAAAACCCGTCCAGTCTCCGTCCGTCCAGTGTCCGTCTATTTCTCGAACCTCGATCGACGTCGACCCGTCCCCCCATCCACTCCCTAAGGCGGTCCAGCCAACCTCCACAACCCCACACACCTCCCCACAACCCCACACACCTCCCCACAACCCCACACACCTCCCCACAACCCCACACACCTCCCCACAACCCCACACCCCCAACCCCCTCCTCCTCCTCCCCCACTATCCACCCCATTACCCGATCCTCAATATATCCCCTTAAATCCCTCGCTACACACTGCCTCCCTCCCCCGGGTGACTCAGCTCTACCCATGCAGTCCTGCTCTCTCTCTCTCTCTCTCTCTCTCTCTCTCTCTCTCTCTCTCTCTCTCTCTCTCTCTCTCTCTCTCTCTCTCTCGGTAGTAGTAGTAGTAGATGGTGGCCGTAGGCAACTGCAGCCACCGACCAGGGAAGTGGTTTATATATATATATATATATATTTTTTTTTTTTTTTTTTTATACTTTGTCGCTGTCTCCCGCGTTTGCGAGGTAGCGCAAGGAAACAGACGAAAGAAATGGCCCAACCCCCCCCATACACATGTACATACACACGTCCACACACGCAAATATACATACCTACACAGCTTTCCATGGTTTACCCCAGACGCTTCACATGCCTTGATTCAATCCACTGACAGCACGTCAACCCCGGTATACCACATCGCTCCAATTCACTCTATTCCTTGCCCTCCTTTCACCCTCCTGCATGTTCAGGCCCCGATCACACAAAATCCTTTTCACTCCATCTTTCCACCTCCAATTTGGTCTCCCTCTTCTCCTCGTTCCCTCCACCTCCGACACATATATCCTCTTGGTCAATCTTTATATATATATATATATATATATATATATATATATATATATATATATATATATATATATAATAACTAGAAGATAAAGGTATATTGTATCTCTCGTTTTGTTCGATGAAATACACGAGAATGTTGACTGGAAGTGATCAGTGTACTTTTATATTAAGAGAGAGAGAGAGAGAGAGAGAGAGAGAGAGAGAGAGAGAGAGAGAGAGAGAGAGAGAGAGAGAAGCAGGTAATCCAGGGTTGTCCAGCCTCCCTCCCGTCAATACCCTGGTCAAAAAAAAAAAAAAAAATAAAATAAAAAAATAAATCTGACGTTATTGGCATTCGATACATCCCAGTCCCCCCCCTCCCCCCCACCAGTAATGAGGCCCCCCCCCACCACCACCTGACGATAACACGACCAAACGACCACTCAGGCCATTACAGTCGTCCACACTAGTTCACTAATTAAGACTACTGCTACTACTACTATTACTACTACTGTTACTCCTGCTATCATTACTACTACTAATTCTACTCCAAGTATTACTACTTTTATAAGTAATAATAATATTAACAATAATAATAATAATAATAACAATAATAATAATAATAATAATAATAATAATAATAATAATAATAATAGTAATAATAATATCAATAATAATAACAACAACAATAATAATAATAATAATAATAATAATAATAATAATAATAGTAATAACAATAATAATAATAATAATAATAATAATAATAATAATAATAATAATAATAATAATCACTCGCCTCTTTGGCTACATAATTTAAATGATACTGAACTATTTAATGGTAGGGTTGGCTACTAAGAGGCAGACAGGGTTATAACAATTACAAAACAATAACAATAAACAAACAATATTGCCAAGTTTGAAACACGAAAACATTACCAGAGGCAAATAAATCCAAAAAAAAAGAATAAATCCAGTTAAGGAAAAAACTAATAATGAAAATGAGAACAAATTACATTCCTAGTACATTATTTTTCCTTCATCGTTTTTTTTTTTTTCATTTTGGAGAAAAAAAAATTAAATATAAGAATCATAAAAAGTGGGAACTTCTCCATCATAAAAAACGGGATAATTGCTCTCAAATGATGCAGACTTCTCCTCCCTCCCCCTACATCTCAACCCCACCTACATCTCCCCCCCTCCCCTCCCCCTCCCCCTCCCCATAAGGTAGGGAGAGAGAGAGAGAGAGAGAGAGAGAGAGAGAGAGAGAGAGAGAGAGAGAGAGAGAGAGACATGATACACTGGTTCCTACAGTATCTTCCAGGGGTATTCCCCTGCCATCACGTCATGACCACGTCACACGGGGGAGGCCATACACCCCCCGGGTGGACGAGGCGCGGGGGGGACACACCGCTGGAGGACATGTGGACACCCACACACCACGTTCCAGCCCTCCTTAACCTGCCCACCTTTCATTTCCCCCGCCGCCCCCAGATGGCTTCCAGCACCCCACGAGCTGCTTGGTACCAAACCAGCATTCCAGGAGAACCTTCACGACTGACTCCAGGTCAGGAGAGAGAGAGAGACCTACCTCTCTCTCTCTCTCTCTCTCTCTCTCTCTCCCAAAAGCCCAGGCCTGACGCCATCGGTAAAAGCCAGCCTTCCAGCCCAACCACAATGCCACGACTTCACCATTCCAGCCCGCTACATTTCCATGACTTTAACCCCAGCCCATCACCACAATGCCACGACCATTTCCATGACTTTAACCCCAGCCCATCACCACAATACCACGACCATTTCCATGACTTTAACCCCAGCCCATCACCACAATACCACGACCATTTCCATGACTTTAACCCCAGCCCCATCACCACAATGCCACGACCATTTCCATGACTTTAACCCCAGCCCATCACCACAATGCCACGACCATTTCCATGACTTTAACTCCAGCCCCATCACCACAATGCCACGACCATTTCCATGACTTTAACCCCAGCCCATCACCACAATACCACGACCATTTCCATGACTTTAACTCCAGCCCATCACCACAATGCCACGACCATTTCCATGACTTTAACCCCAGCCCATCACCACAATGCCACGACCATTTCCATGACTTTAACTCCAGCCCCATCACCACAATGCCACGACCATTTCCATGACTTTAACCCCAGCCCATCACCACAATGCCACGACCATTTCCATGATTTAGCGCCGGCCACTTCCTGGAAGCTTTCACGAGGAGGAGGAGGAGGAGGAGGAGGAGGAGGGAGAGGAGGAGGAGGAGGAGGAGGAGGGGAAGAAAAGAAGGAGGAGGAGGAGGAGGAGGTGCTGGGCTTCCAGGAGACATGAAGACCTCGTCTGGACGAGGCTGTTTCACTCCAGGGAGGCAGCGTCCAGAGTCCAGGCCGTCGTCTTACCCCCCCAGTGTTGTCCCACGGAAGAAGAAGGCTCCCTCCCTCCCTCCCTCCTTCCCTCCCTCCCTCCTTCCCTCCCTCCTTCCCTCCCTCCGCCTCCTCCTTCACCACGGGCAGCCACACAGGCCTGCACCATCTGCGACATATCTTCGTCGTCTTCTTTTAGTCACCATCGTAAATCGCAGAGTCTACAGATGGCTTCAGGGGTCGTCGTGCTCCAAGGATCGTACCGTCGTCGTGCTCAAGGGATCGTACCGTCGTCGTGCTCAAGGGATCGTACCGTCGTCGTGCTCAAGGGATCGTACCGTCGTCGTGCTCCAAGGATCGTACCGTCGTCGTGCTCAAGGGATCGTACCGTCGTCGTGCTCAAGGGATCGTACCGTCGTCGTGCTCAAGGGATCGTACCGTCGTGGTGCCCAAGGATTGTACCGTTGTCGTATTCAAAGATCGTACTGTCGTATTCAAGGATCGTACCGTCGTGCTCAAGGATCGTACCGTCGTACTCAAAGATCGTACCGTCGTGCTTCAAGGATCGTACCGTCGTGGTGCTCAAGGGTCGTACCGTCGTATTCAAGGGTCGTACCGTCGTGCTCAAGGATCGTACCGTCGTGCTCAAAGATCGTACCGTCGTGCTCAAGGATCGTACCGTCGTGCTCAAGGGTCGTACCGTCGTGCTCAAGGATCGTACCGTCGTGTTCAAGGATCGTACCGTCGTACTCCAAGATCGTACCGTCGTACTCAAGGATCGTACCGTCGTACTCAAGGATCGTACCACCGTCGTACTCACCGTCGTGCCGTCGTACTCCAAGATCGTACCGTCGTACTCAAGGATCGTACAGTCGTACTCAAGGATCGTACCGTCGTCGTGCTCAAGGATTTAAAACCTGAGTTTTCTGATGCATCTGGAAGCCACTCTTAACCCTCCAAGAACCTCTTCAAGTCCTCCTCCAACTTGAAGAAGTTGCGTCGGGTCCACTTGAATACTCGATCCATGTTTTACGTCAGCTTATCTTTTCCCTTATCTTTCTCTTCTTGAAGTTATCTATTATCTACCCCAGCTTGCTCTCAGCTCTTCTCTCTTTCTCACTTCCATAAATTCTTCCCTTCATTTCCACTATTCTCTCTCTCTCTCTCTCTCTCTCTCTCTCTCTCTCTCTCTCTCTCTCTCTCTCTCTCTCTCTCTCGATAGATAGATAGATAGATAGATAGATAGATAGATAGATAGATAGATCGATAGATAGATATCAGCCTAAGCCAAAACACCGAGGTGTTTCATCGACCAACCCCTGTTGTTAGGATGAACAGCTGGATCGACTGTGGACACCCTGCCGCGACCAGGATTCGAACCAATGCGTCACGGTCGGCAACGCTAACCACTACACCAACGATAACCAGCAATTCCCTTCCATACGAGCGTCCTAACCACCACTTCATCACAACGGCCCCCGGTACGATGCCCACCCCAATAACTCCTACGCCCAAAATCCTTGACCTCACCCATCACAACCCCTCACAATAAATCCTTGACCTCACCCATCACAATAAATCCCCCATCACAACCCCTTACAATAAATCCTTGACCTCACCCATCACAATAAATCCCCCATCACAACCCCTTACAATAAATCCTGGACCTCACCCATCACAATAAATCCCCCATCACAACCTCTTTCCATAAATCCTCGACCTCAACCATCACAGTAAACCCTACACCTTGCCCCTCACCATAAATCCTACCTCGCAACCCCCTCACAATAAATCCTGGACGTTGCCCATCACAGTAAATCCCCCATCTCATACCCCCCTCCGCAACAGCCACATGAAATCCCTGGTAATACGTCCTAAACCCTCACCCGGGCAAAGTAAATCCCACACCTCACTCATGACTGTAAATTCCCCCCCGGATTTTATCAGTAATCCCGGGTCTTCTTCACCACCTCCCCCCCCCTCCCTCTGGCCTGGCCTAACCCCCTGGTAATCCCGGCAACATATCTTCTCATTAGAGCCGGTAATCCACAACTCAAGAGCTCCCTAGATGGTATTAAATCCCCCAAACATATGATCAGCCTAGGAGGGGAAGGAGGAAGGGAGGGATTTACCCACAACAACTCCCCCCCCCTGTTCAAGCACTTTTCCCCCTCCTTCCCCATTATTTCCACTTTCCCCCCCATTATTTCCCTTGAGATTCTTACCTTAACTTTTCTCCTTTTTTCCCTTCACTTCTCTCCCTTTCCTTCCCTTCCACATCAGTCTTCACCCTTCCCTTCCCTCCCCTTCCTTTTCGTCCCCTTCCCTCACACTTGCCTCTCCCTTATTCACCCTCACCTTCCCATCCCTCTGTTCCACTCCCTCAGACGCCTCCCTCCCATTCAACCAGTCGACCAGCTAACGACCCGACCAAACAACCAGCCGACCAGCTAACGACCCAACCAACCAACCAGCCGACCAGCTAATGACCCAACCAACCAACCAGCCGACCAGCTAACGACCCAACCAACCAACCAGCGGACCAGCTAACGACCCAACCAACCAACCAGCCGACCAGCTAACGACCCAACCAACCAACCAGCGGACCAGCTAACGACCCAACCAACCAACCAGCGGACCAGCTAACGACCCAACCAACCACCCAGTGGACCAGCTAACGACCCAACCAACCAAACCAGGCGACCAGCTAACTACCCAACCACCTAGTCGACCAACTAACGACCCAACCAACCAGCCAACTAACCAACAAACCAACCGACCATCTAACTACCTAACCGACCAGTTAACGACCCAACCAGCAGCAGACGAGGACGAGGTCTCGCGCGAATTCGATTTCCGGAGCTTTCCAGAGAGAAGGACCCGAGAGCGAGACACGGTCTGGCAGCCGCCAGCAACCTCGCGTCCTCGACCATCTCTTCGTAAAAGATAAAGATAAAGATAATGATAAAGATAAAGAAATAGATATAGATAAAGATAAAGAATAGTAGCAATGCATTACCACGGAAAATACTAAGAAAATGGCATCTACATCAACAAGATATTGTAGCGATGATCTATGCCTACATCAACAGTAAACTGTTGTCACAACTACAACATATTGTAGTCAACCATGATTTATAACCTACATCAAGAATAAACTTCACAACCCTACAATATATTGTAGTTACAACCATGATTTACAACCTACATGAAGAATAAACTCCACAACCCTACAATATATTGTAGTTACAACCATGACTTAAGCCTAAACCAACAATAACCCGCTGCCACAACCTACAACATATTGTAACCACAACAATGACCCATGGGTACAAGAATGTAATTACCGTCTCCTCTAACAATACAGCTGCTCCTTGTTAACCCACCCCCACCACACAAACCCCTTTCAGTGGTGGGGGGGTGACACACACCCCCCTAACCTCCTCCCCTTCTTCCCCCTCCCCTCTTACATAGCCACTAACCACCTGGGGAGGGGAAGGGGAAGGGGAAGGGGGCAGTGTGCTTAAGAGCAGACCTGGGGAGAGGGGAAGGGGAGAGAGAGAGAAGGGGAGGGTGGGGAGAGGAGGAGGGGGGGAGAGCTTAAAAACAGACATGGTCCCCAATATATATATATCGAGAGAGAGAGAGAGAGAGAGAGAGAGAGAGAGAGAGAGAGAGAGAGAGAGAGAGAGAGTGGGGGGGGTAAGTAGCAAAGACGGATCATGGCGACCACAATGCAATAACTGCTTTATTGATTTATCGGAGCGACGGAAGAAAAGGGGGGGGTTTGGGGGGGTTGGGGGGGTGTTGGAGTGGCGAGGGGGGGTGGGGTTACAAGTCAGAACACCTCCTCCCCCACCCCCCCCTCTTTCCCCTCCCCTCCCCGTCTCTCTCTCTCTCTCTCTCTCTCTCTCTCTCTCTCTCTCTCTCTCTCTCTCTCTCTCTCTCTCTCTCATTCTATTACATAACGTGATGCAACGTAACGCTATGTCACGCACCGCAATCCAATGTGTAACGTAATGTCATCAAATGTTACGTAATTCAGCGTAAAATAATGTAATACAACGCAATGTAACATAATGTAACACAATGTAATTCAAAGCTACGTATGAAATAGCTTCGTATTTATCCACTGCAATTTCTTTATCATTTATCATTAAGCATCTCTGCTGAAAGTCGTTTATCGAGCGCTCCACACTTGCAGGTGGAGTCCGGTAACACCGCCCTCGCGATACAGCCAGACTGTATGAATACAGCCACTACTGTATTCGTACTGTATTCGAGTGAGGCCAAAATGGATCAACACTACATGAATCAGTGTGGAGGAAGATATTCGAATATTCTCGAGGGGGGGCCCCGGCCATTTCCCCCCCCACCCCCTTCCTAACGACCCATCTTCCACCAATCACCAGTGCCTCATTAACGGTCCATTAGCATAATTACCTGCCGGTGATGACCTGCTTTGCCAGTACGTGTGGCCCAATCAGGGGGGAAAAAGGGGCGTAAGAGACAAGCCCCATGTATTAAACGGAAGCAATATGGCGGACACACACACACACACACACACACACACACACACACATTCCTACCACAATACACACACTCCTACCACCGTAATACACCCATATAAACACACACACTTACCACAATAAAGACACTCTTACCTCAACACACTCATACATATGCATACACATACACCTACCACAATACACACACACACTCCTACCACATACACTCATACACACTCCAACCACAATACATGCATTCCTACCACAACACACAAACACACACCTACCACAATACACACACACACACACACACACACACACACACACACACACACACACGCACACACACACACCTACCACAATACACACACACACACACACCTACCACAATACAAACACATCTGCCGCAATACACACACTGCTACCACAATACACCTATTCCTACCACAATACACGCATTCCTACCACAGCACACACACACACACACTCCTACCACTATACACGCATTCCTACCACAACACACACACACACTCCTACCACAATACACCCATTCCTACCACAAGACACACACACACACACACACACACTGCTACCACAATACACCCATTCCTACCACAACACACACACACACTGCTACCACAATACACCCATTCCTATACCACAATCCACGCATTCCTACCACAACACACACACACACACACACACACTCCTACCACAATACACCCATTCCTACCACAACACACACACACACACACACACTGCTACCACAATACACCCATTCCTACCACAACACACACACACACACTGCTACCACAATCCACCCATTCCTACCACAACACACACACACACACACTGCTACCACAATCCACCCATTCCTACCACAATCCACGCATTCCTACCACAACACACACACACACACTGCTACCACAATCCACCCATTCCTACCACCACAGAGCCCCTGGTCGCACCACAACCGACACAACATATGCAGGGGACGGCAAGCACTTCATCTTGGAATTAGGATTTTAATCCGATAATTCCCAGTGTGATGAAAAGAGTCATCGGAATAAGGTGGAAATTAACTTGGAATGGGGGCCCGGGAATGCGCCGCGATTGCGCTTGGAATGGGAATGGTAGGGTTGGTGATGGGAGAGGGGGGGAGGGGAGATGTATGCCCAGCGTGCAATAGGAATGGTCAGGGAATTCGCCGGGAATGGGGATGGGAAGGGGGGGGTTGGGATTTCGGTGGAAGGGAAATATAAATTCTGTTACAGTGGATCGGGAATCAAAAAAGGAATGGACCGGGAATTCACAGAGAACAGACCGGGAATTTACTCGGAATGGAGTGGGAATTCAATGAAAGCAAACCGGGAATTAAATTAGTTTGGACTGGTAATTAAACAGGAATGGACTGGAAATTCGCTGGAGAGGGAAAATTCCAGTGGGAATGGACCGGGAATGGCCTGGGTTTGGACCGGGAACAGAACGGGAATGGACCGGGAATTCTTCTCCATCTTTTACAACTGACAGAAGCAACTATTTCTCAGAAAGGCAGTAAATAATTTACATGCTGGTACATACCGTACGTCGGTAAACCGTAAAAAAAACACAACCCATAACTCCTATGTAAATGTAAAAGACATTTACCACATACAAATAATCCCATGTAAATTGTAAAAAAAAAAAAGACGTGGCTAATATGGAAGAAAAAAAAAGTGTAAATTGTAAAGGACGGGACCAGTTGAAAAAGAAATTCCTATGTAAACTGTAAAAGACGAGGCTATTTTGGTAAAAAAAAAAATATCCAGTGTAAATTGTAAAAGACATGACCAGTTGGGGATATATCATTTACATTTGGACATTCGGAATAATTTTACATCGATTTGCATTTCAATATACAAACAAGAGGACCTCGGTTCGAATCCCCTAATTACCGGATACACTAAAATACAGTGCAGAACCCGCCATGGGGATTAAAGGCATATATATATAGAATGAGAAAAATAATACAGTAGAATGTTATTATTCTAAAATGTATAAATAAAATGACAAAAAATACAGTAGAATTGTATTATTCAAGTGTGTGTGTGTGTGTGTGTGTGTGTGTGTGGCGTACCAACCACACTGTTCCTCCACGCAAAATACATCCCCCTGGCGCGTGCACACACACACACACACACACACATACACACATACACAGACACACACACACACACACACACACACACACACACACAAACCCTGCACCACATATCATGTGTTCGCCCGCAGCATCGGTCGCTGCAAGCACGTTCGCTGGCGGCGGGTCGAGCTCTCTGACATGTCTCCCCTTGGCTCCGAGGGCCCAGTTTCACGAATTTATCCCCTCGCATCTGCCATTCCTCCTCACCTGGACTGCTCCAGAGAAATTCCCTCAACGCCCAGAAATGCTGGGCGAGAAACGCCGTTGCCCACAGAACAAAATGTAGCGCTGGGAGTGGGAAAAAAAAGAAGAAGAGAATTTGCAAAGAAATATGTCCATAAGGTCCACTGCCTTGAATTCCCCCTAAGGAGAGAAAGATAAGAATCTTGATCGAACAAGAGAGGCTCTTATTGTGAGCAATATCCTCCACACAGTGGCAAGGGGAAGGATCAATACGGGAGCCCTGATGATGACCCCCCCCCCCCCCCATCCTCCTCCTCCCTCTACACACACACACACACACACACACTGCTGGCCACAGTGGGTAAGGTTTGGGGTAAGCGCTTGCCTCGTTAAGGGAGGTTAAGGGAGGGAAGGTACAAGGTTGAAAGGGAGGCGAGAATCTGAAAGTATATATATATATATATATATATATATATATATATATATATATATATATATATATATATATATATACATATCTATTCATTAAACTACAGGGGGTGGGGTGGGGGGTATAGAGACATAATGTATAATTAATGTATAATTCAACCGGAGAGAGAGAGAGAGAGAGAGAGAGAGAGAGAGAGAGAGAGAGAGAGAGAGAGAGAGAGAGAGAGAGAGAGAGAGAGAGTATGAGAGTAAAGGACCAGAGCACGAGAGAGAGAGAGAGAGAGAGAGAGAGAGAGAGAGAGAGAGAGAGAGAGAGAGAGAGAGAGTGTGTGTGTGTGTGTGTGTAATAATACACGAGCTCAAACGAAAATTCATTTATTCTAAACATGTGAAACTAAAATATAAACAAGAAAATCTTTACAGACTCTCTCTCTCTCTCTCTCTCTCTCTCTCTCTCTCTCTCTCTCTCTCTCTCAACATTTCATAATTCATTAGCTTGACGAACCAGGTAGCTGGTTCATAAGGCCCCCGGAAGGAAGACTTAAAAACCTGTGTCCAAAAAAAAATTAAAAATCTTTCCAGGTAAAGAAAACGGAAGAGTATTCAGAAAACGAAAGTTTGATGCGGGGGTAAAGACTTAGAAAACAAAAACTAAAAATTTTTAAAAATCTTCACTCGCATTAAATTTCCTTTAATCTGTTTTTACAATCGGATAAAAATACGAGTTTAAGAAGTGAAATTAATTAGGTGGATTATACACAACCTCCGGGGAAGTGTGGATATATTAATAATAAAAATCCAGAATTTTAGAAAAGTTAAATTTTCTTTAATATATACAAATTGCTGGAGATGAATTTCGAAAACAACTTAACTTGGGCCACCCTAAGCATACATGGTCTCCTTAAGGGTGAAATTTGAACGACTTCAGGGAGTAAAAATTAATAATAATAATAATAATAATAATAATAATAATAATAATAACAATAATAATAATAATAATAATAATAATAAAAATATTAATGATAATAAGATAATTCTGAGAAATTACATCAGATTGGAAGACTATAATACGACCAGACCAGACCAGACGACCAGAGTATACACTCGACCAAACAAGTCGTACAGCTGAAGAGGTAAACAATGTCAAAGATGTAAACAATAATTATTGTTTACAATACCACAAATAATTATCTCACGCAAATGACCTTAATTTAAAAGAGCAATTATCATCCTTAGAAACAATATAACTAAAAGGTCCACATGTGTCAACCACTCTCTACATAATCTATCTATCTAACTTTCGATCAATCTATCTATCTTCGACTGGGAGATAGATCGTATTCCAAATCAAAGCTTCAAATAGATTCAAAAGCTGAAAAAAGGCCTACAAAATGGCCTTAATCTAGCCATTTTACCCGGGAGTTACTTAAAAGACCCGCTCATCCCCAAATGCACGGTGAAGAAAAAAAAGGACTTTAAAAAAAGTTATTAAAAGTATTTTAAAAGGTTATTTCTTTTTTAGGGGGGGAGGGGGAGAAGTTTTAATATAAAGTTCTTAAGGTCAAAGTTTCTTTTTTTCTTTTTTTTTTTTAGAGTTAGAGTGAAGTAGTGTACGGGAGTCTCTCTCTCTCTCTCTCTCTCTCTCTCTCTCTCTCTCTCTCTCTCTCTCTCTCTCTCTCTCTCTCTCGTCTCCCAGACTCGCTATTCACCCCACCTTCCACGTCCATCTCCCCTCCCCTCCCCTCAATCCATCCCCCTCCCTCCCTCTAACTCAGCCACACACACACACACACAATCCCCCCCCCTCTCTCTCTCTCTCTCTCTCTCTCTCTCTCTCTCTCTCTCTCTCTCTCTCTCTCTCTCGACCTTCACAACATCGCCTCTGTGCACAAGCTGCTCCCACACGCACATGTATACCTCGGCCAACTACTACATAATAGACGTACATATACGTAGTACACACAGGCAAGCAAACGCACACAACGAACACGCAAGCACACACACACACACACACACACACACACACACACACACACACACACGCGTGCGTGCAAGCAAATGCACAAAAAATTACCAACAAACAAGGAGACAAACAAACAAACACGCAGACACACACACACACACACACACACACACAAAACACACAGTAAACAGAAGCACACACACACACACACACACACACCACACACACACACACACACAAAGCAAACCAAAGCAAACACACACACACAAACATAGCAATTACAACATAAATCGTGACCAAATGGTTTGTTCTGATCTCCCAGCGAGGCCAAACAACATACAGATGAACCGGCCAATCACTCGAAGGTTTCCTGATTGGTTGAGACGACTGATCTCTGATTGAATCCCGGCCAATCAGTGAGCCGGGAGTCTTTATCATACACACACACACACACACCAAGGACCTGGCCAATCAGCGCGCTGCCCTACCTTAATGACCATGGTCGTCTCACTGGTAATTACGAACCACGTCTCCCTTACGTCACAGCCAATTACAGGACGGGACGCATCCTTACAAGGCGTCAAGGCCAATCAGTGGACGGGACGCATCCCTTACGAGACGTCACGGCCAATCAGGTGTGACACCTCACATTATCTCATCCGAACCAACCAATCAGGTCGCCGTACCCTCACTATCGACATCACACCAGCCAATCAGACACCCAACCGACCGATCCTAGCCAATCAGACACCCACCCGACTCATCCTAGCCAATCAGACACCCACCCGACCCATCCTAGCCAATCAGACACCCACCCGACCCATCCTAGCCAATCAGACACCCACCCGATCCATCCTAGCCAACCAGACACCCGCCCGACCCATCCTAGCCAATCAGAGCCCCACCTGATCCATCCTAGCCAATCAAACACCCGCCCGACCCATCCTAGCCAATCAGACATCCACCCAACCCATCTCAGCCAATCAGACACTCACCCGACCCATCCTAGCCAACCAGACACCCACCCAACCCATCCCAGCCAATCAGACACTCACCCGACCCATCCTAGCCAATCAGACACCCGCCCGACCCATCCTAGCCAATCAGACACCCACCCGACCCATCCCAGCCAATCAGAGCCCCACGCAAGGCGTCTCATCTGTCAATCTCTTTGCAATCGGGACCTGCCGTCAATCAGAGCACCATCTGTTCATCCCAGTCTCTGGTTTCACCTAATCAGCGGGGCAGGCCACCTACCACCTGTCGCTAAGGCCAATCAGCGCGCGGCAGGCACTAACTACCTCGTCGCCCGACTCAAATCACCAGGCCGCGGCACACCATTCGCAACGACCTCTCCTCAACCAATCATTACCAGGCGGGACACCAATCAACTCCCCTCTTCGCCACCCAATCACCAACCCAAGCACAAGTAACCACCCCCCCCCTATAAACAAACATCCTCGCACACCAACCAATCATAGCGCTGCCCGCCTGACTAGCACAGTAAACCACTGGGAGCCAGAATATCGATCGCCCGGTATTGTCATCGCCAGGATCTTACCGACACTTCGCACAGCTCACTTCCTCTCCGCTCTTCAAACTAAAATACATCTCCCATTAACCATATCTTGTATCTCGAAACAATATTTCAATTATCACTGACACGTATCTTTATCGTTATCTCTCGTTTCCTGAATTTGCATCCTGGTTCGGAATCACAGTCGTTTAAAATACGATTACGCGGATACCAGCGACTTTCTGACCGCCATATTTGATTTAAGCGGATGAGATTTGGCAAGATTTCCTTATCATATCGTACCTTAGTACACAACAAAGATAGGTCGGGTTACCTGGCTAGATAAGGTTTAGTTAAGAATAAAGATGTAAAACTGGTGATAAATGATATCATGCAAAATAATGTGGTTGATTTTTTAATGGCTCCAAGTTCGCCTATCGGCCATTGCTGGTAACCTACCCAGTGACGTCACGTCACGAACCATAACATAAACAATATGGCGGCTGACCTGACCAGAAATGACTTGAAATATGATAACTGTGATTCATACAGAAAAAATGAACCGTTTTCACCTATTTAATTTACACATAAAAAAAATGTCCTATGTCCTGTGCATAAATCTTCACAGCATACAATATGCACTCGATACAATTATACAATACGAACTAATGTACCCAAAAAAATACATTCAAAAAAACTACAGCTGAATCAGGGCAATGGGACGCACAGAGGAATACAGGAACACGACTGAAATAACGAGAAAAAAAAAGAGAGACATAGAAACACACATACACAGACCCATCCACAGATAATGCAAGGATAAAGAAAACTTTTTTATTTTATATTTTTGTTTAAATAAGCGTCCGAAAACACCAGATGGGATTTACGCGCACACTATACTGTCTCTCTCTCTCTCTCTCTCTCTCTCTCTCTCTCTCTCTCTCTCTCAAGGCCACTTGGGTAGCCACCGCCCGCCCGCCCGCCCCCCGACGTGCTCCTATGTAGATCCGACTGGAAAAAAAATGTCTTAATATTTTTTTTTTCCAGGGGAGCCACGACACGACTAGCTTTATCCGAATATCTGAGTTGAATTCTTATCTATTCGTTGGCAAATAGATAAGGACTTATAATATTCGCTCAACGAAGAGGGGAAAGGAAAAATATCCGTCGATATTCACTCAAAAGGAACCAGATATGACGGAATATTTCACGATATTCCCTCAAGGGAACTGGAGATCTAGAATATTCGTCGATATTCTCCTCAGGGGGAACCAGAGGTAAGGAATATCGGTCGCCCAGGCAACATGTTTTGCACCAGAAGGTGTTGTTAACATCCAGCAGCGCGGGCGGGATTCGAACCCCACGCCTCACCTCACGTGTCCTGGTAACGCCCAGTGACCTGGCAGCTACACAACCCCCCCCCCCCCCCCCGGGAGGAGAGGAGCCAGCTGCTCTCT
Source organism: Panulirus ornatus (assembly GCF_036320965.1). Lineage (NCBI taxonomy): Eukaryota > Metazoa > Arthropoda > Malacostraca > Decapoda > Palinuridae > Panulirus > Panulirus ornatus. The sequence continues at coordinate 37,293,218 of NC_092269.1, forward strand.
CTCTCTCTCTCTCTCTCTCTCTCTCTCTCTCTCTCTCTCTCACCACCACAGCCCCCCCCCCCCCGGAGAAAACCTGATGCGCACCACAGCCTAAACCCTGGGGGGGGGGGCCCTCACCTGGCCCT